>NC_048601.1:96444964-96694621 GCF_003668045.3 Cricetulus griseus | reverse complement strand
GAAAGCTGGGTAAACGATCAGGAACATCTGATGTATGCATAACTAACTAAATACAAGAGATGGAAGAGAGAATCACAGAGTTGAAGATACACTAGGAGAAATAGACTCATCAGCCAAAGAAAATCTTAAGTCCACCAAATACCTCACAAAAAAATCCAGGAAATATGGGGTACCATGAAAAGACCAAACCTAAATAAAAGGTATGAAAGAAGGTGAAGAAATCCAACTAAAAGGAACAGAAAACATATTCAACAAAATCATAGAATAAAACTTTCCCAAACTAAAGAATGACATGCCAATTGGAAAGTACAAGAAGCTTACAGAACACCAAATAGAGTGGACCACAAAAGAAAGTCCCCTAGTCACATAATTAAAACACCAAACGTACAGAATAAGGAAAATATATTAAGAGCAGCAAGGGAAAAAGGCCAAGTAACATATAAAGGCAACCCTTTCAGAATTACACCAGACTTCTCCAGGGAAACTCTGAAAGCTATAAGGACCTGGAACGATATTCTATCAACTCTGAGAGAACATGGATGCCAGCCCAAACTACTATACCCAGCAAAGCTTTCAATCACTATAAATGGAGGAAACAAGATATTCCACGACAAAACAAGATTTAAACAATATGTAACCACTAATCCAGCCCTACAGAAAGTACTGGAAGGAAAACTCCAACCTAAAGAAATTAACTAAAATTTGAAAATTTAAAGGAAATGGACAATTTTCTTGACAGTTATCACTTACCAAAATGGAATCAAGAACAGATAAGCAACTTAAACAGACCTATAACCTCTAAGGAAATAGAAGCAGTCATCAAACGTCTCCCAACCAAAAAAAAAAAAGCCAAGGGACAGATGGATTCACTGCAGAATTCTACCAGAAATTCAAAGCAGTGCTAATACTAATACTCCTCAAATTGTTCCACACAATAGAAGCAGAAGGGACATTACCAAACTCATTTTACAAGGCTACCATAACCTTGTTACCCAAGCCACCCAAAGACACAACTAAGAAAGAGAGCTACAGACCAATACACATCATGAAGATTGATGCAAAAATTCTCATCTGAGGCAAGCGACCTGCATGCTGGACCCAGTTTGGTGGTGGTGGGTTCCAAACACCGAGCACCCAGAGGCAGCCCTGCCTCCATCCGGCAGCCCAAGTAGGCCCAGAACTGTTTCCAGTTTGTCATCACTGCAAGGAGTCTTCTGATGCATGCGACCTGCATGCCATATGGAGTTCTGCAGCGGGATCCCACACCCGAAGGACCGGTGACAGCTCTGCCTCCAACTGCCCGCCTGGCGGGACCCAGTACACCCGAACATTGCCGACACCCGGGTAACAGTGACACCTCCATCCAAGAGAAGAGGACCGACATCAGAATATTGGATCTGTTTGCATCTACCAGAAGGGAATCGTGGTCCCACACCCACCAAGAGAAGAAGAAACACTTGATACACCCACCAGAAGAAAGGATGAGAAGATGACAAGGTAAAAGCACATCCAACAACCGAAAACCCAATATGACATCACCGGAGACTAGGAACCATACACCAGTAAGACCTCAACATCACGATGCAGATAAACCAGAAGAGAATGACCTTAAAAACATGTTCAGGAAAATGATAGAGGACCTCAAAGAGGACCTCAAAGAACATGAGAAAATCCCTTAAAGAAATTGAAGACAAAACAAACCAAAAAATACAAGAAACAGTTCAAGACCTAATAACTGAAATAGAGACAATGAAGAAAGCACAATCTGAGGGAATGCTGGAAATAGAAAAGCTGGGTAAATGATCAGGAACTACAGATGTAAGCATAACCAACAGAATACAAGAGATGTAAGAGAGAATCACAGGGATTGAAGACACACTAGCGGAAATAGACTCATCAACCAAAGGAAGTCTTAAGTCCAACAAATCCCTATCACAAAAAATCCAGGAAATATGGGATACTGTGCAAAGACCAAACCTAAGAATAATAGGTATAGAAGAAGGAAAAGAAATCCAACTCAAAGGCGCAGAACACATATTCAACAAAATCCTAGAAGAAAACTTTCCCAACCTAAAGGAAGACATTCCAATGAAAATACAAGAAGCCTACAGAACACCAAAGACTGAACCAAAAAAATAAAAAAATAAAAAATGCCAGCTCCTCACATAAAAATCAAAACACCAAACATACACAACAAAGAGCAGCAAAGGAAAAAGGCCAAATAACATATAAAGGCAAATGTATCAGAATCACACCTGACTTTTCCTTGGAAACTCTGAAAGCCAGAAGGTCCTAGATTGATATTCTAGCTACACTAAGAGACCATGGATGCCAGCCCAGACTACTATACCCAGCAAAGCTTTCAATCATTATAGAGGGAGAAAACAAGATATTCCGTGACAAAACCAGATTCAACCAATACATATCCACGAATCCAGCCCTACAGAAAGTACTGGAAGGAAATCTGCAACCAAAGGAATTTAACTACAACCAGAAAAACATAGCCAATAGATAATACCAGCTTACCAAAGTCAAAAGAAAAAGGGGATAGAATCCCACACATAATCTTGCCACCATCACCAAATCAAAAACAAACAAGAATGAACAATAATCAATGATCACTAATATCCATCAACATTAATGGTCTTAACTCTCCTATAAAAAGACACAGATTAGCAGAATGGAAAAGAAGACAGAATCTTTCCTTCTGCTGCATACAAGAAACTCACCTCAACCTCAAAGACAGACTGTACCTAAGAATTAATGGTTGGGGAAAGATCTTCCAATCAAATGGACCCAAAAAACAAGCAGGGGTAGCAATCCTAATATCCAATAAATTGAACTTTAAACTAAAATCAGTCAAAAGAGATGAAGAAGGTCATTTCCTTCTCATCACAGGAGAAATCCATCAGGATGAAGTCTCAATTCTGAATATTTACACCCCAAATACAAAGGCATCCACATTTGTAAAAGAAACTTTACTAAAACTCAAATCACACATAACACTGCACACACTTATAGTGGCAGATTTCAACACTCCACTCTCACCATTAGACAGGAACAACAGACAGAAACGTAACAAAGAAACAAAAGAACTAATAGAAGTTATGGCACAATTGGACTTAACAGATATCTATAGAACATTCCACCCAAATATAGAACAATTTACCTTCTTCTCACGTCACATGGAACCTTCTCTAAAACTTACCACATTCTTGGCAAAATAGCAAACCTCAACAAGTACAAAAAAATGAAATAATCCCCTGTGTCTTATCAGACAACCATGCTTTAAACTTAGAATTCAACAACAACAAGAACTACAGAAAACCTACAAACTCATGGAAATTAAGTAACACCCAATTGCACAATTCATGGGTCCAGGAAGAAATAAAAAAAGAAATTGAAGATTTCCTAGAATTCAACGAGAATGCGGACACAACATTTCCAAACCTATGGGATGATCTGAAAGTAGTACTAAGAGGAACGTTCATAGCGCTAAATGCCCACATGAAGAAACCGGAGAATAATCACACTAGAGAATTAACAGCACAACTGAAAGCTTTAGAAAACAACGAAGGCAATACACCCCGGAGGAGCAGATGCCAGGAAATGATCAAATTGAGGACTGAAATCAATAAAATGGAAAATAGGAGAACAATACAAAGAATCAATATAACAAAAACTTGGTTCTTCAAGAAAACAAGATGGACAAACCTTTCTCCAAACTTACCAAACAACAAAGAATGAACATGCAAATTAATAAAATCAGGAATGAAAAGTGGGTCATAACAACAGACACAGAGGAAATCCAGAGAATCATCAGGTCATACTTTGAAAACCTATATTCCTCAAAATTTGAAAATCTAAAGGAAATGGACAATTTTCTGGACAGATTTCACTTTCCAAAATTAAATCAAGAACAGATAAGCTACTTAAATAGACCTATAAACTCTAATGAAATTGAAGCAGTCATTAGAAGTCTCCCAACCAAAAAAGGCCCAGGGTCAGATGGCATCAAGTGCAGAATTCTACCAGAAATTCAAAGTACAGCTAGTACCAGTTCTCCTCAAAGTGTTCCACACAAGAGAAGCAGAAGGGTCATTACCAATCTCTTTTTAGGAGGCCACAATAACCTTGATACCCAAGCCACACAATGACACAACTAAGAAAGAGAACTACAGACCAATATCCCCAATGAACATGGATGCAAAAATTCTCAATAAAATACTGGCAAACCGAATCCAAGAACACAACAGAGAAACCATCCATCCCGATCAAGTAGGCTTCATCCCAGGGATGCAAGGATAGTACAACATATGAAAATCCATCAATGTAATCCAATATTTAAACAGACTGAGGAAAAAAAATCACATGATCATCTCACTAGATGCGGCAAAAGCCTTTGACAAAATCCAACACCCCTTCCTGATAAAGGTCCTGAAGAAATCAGGGATAACAGGGACATATCTCAACATGTTTACAGCAATATACAGCAAGCCAACAGCCAACATCAAATTAAATGGAAAGAAACTCAATGCAATTCCTCTAAAATCAGGTACACGACAAGGCTCTCCACTCTCTCTATACCTCTTCAATATTGTTTGAAGTTCTAGCTAGAACAACAAAAGGAGATCAAGGGAACACAAATCGGAAAGGAAGAAGTTAAGCTGTCACTATTTGCAGATGATATGATAGTCTACATAAGTGACCAGAAAAACTAAAACAGCGAACTCCTCCAGCTGATAAACACCTTCAGAAAAGTGGCAGGATACAAGATTAATTCAAAAATATCTATAGCCCTACTATATACGGATGCCACTTTGATGGAGAAAGAAATCAGAGAAGCATTACCCTTTACAATTGCCACAAACAACATAAAATACCTTGGAGTAACACTAACCAAAAAAGTGAAAGACCTGTACTGTAAGAATTTTGAGTCTCTAAAGAAAGAAATTAAAGAAGATACCAGAAAATGGAAAGATCTCCCATGCTCTTGGATAGGCAGGATCAACATAGTAAAAATGGCAATCTTGCCAAAAGCAATCTACAGATTCAATGCAATCCCCATCAAAATCCCAACACATTTCTTCACTGACCTTGAAAGAACAATTCTCAACTTTATATGGAGAAACAAAAGACCCAGGATAGCCAAAACAACCCTGTACAATAAGGAACTTCTGGAGGCATCATCATCCCTAACTTCAAGCTCTATTACAGAGCTATCGTTCTGAAAACAGCTTGGTATTGGCACAAAAATAGACAGGTGGACCAATGGAATAGAGTTGAAAACCCTGAAATTAACCCACACACCCACGAACACCTGATTTTTGAAAACAATCCAAATATATACGCTGGAACAAAGAGAACATCTTCAACAAATGATGCTGGCATAACTAGATGCAAACATGAAAAAGACTACAGATAGACCCAAGTCTAGGCCCTGCACAAAATTTAAGTCAAAATGGATCAAAGACCTCAACATAAACCCAGCCACACTGAACCTACTAGAAGATGAAGTGGGAAATACCTTGAATTATTTGGTACAGGAGACCCCTTCCTGAACATGACACCAGCAGCACAGACACTGAGGTCAACAATAAATGGGACCTCCTGAAACTGAGAAGCTTCTGTAAGGCAAAGGACACAGTCAGCAAGACAAAACGACAGCCCACAGAATGGGAAAAGATATTCACCAACCCCATATCTCACAGAGGGCTGATCTCCAAAATATACAAAGAACTCAAGAAGCTATTCTCAAAAACACCAAACAATCCAATTAAAAAATGGGGTACAGAACTAGATAGACAATTCTCAATAGAGGAATCTAAAATGGCTGAAAGACACATAAGAAAGTGTTCAACATCCTTAGCCATCAGGGAAATGCAAATCAAAACAACTCTGATACACCCATCTTACTCCTGTCAGAATGGCTAAAATCAAAAATACCAATGACAGTTTATGCTGGAGAGGATGTGGAGAAAGAGGAACACTCCTCCACTGCTGGTGGGAGTGCCAACTTGTACAGCCACTTTGGAAACCTGTATGGTGGCTCCTCAAGAAAATGGGAAATGAGTTTACCACAAGATCCAGCAATTCCACTCCTAGGCATATACCCAAAAGAAGCACAGTCATATAACAAGGACATCTGTTCAACCATGTTCATAGCAGCATTATTTGTAATAGCCAGAAACTGGAAGCAGCCTAGATGACCCTCAACCAAAGAATGGATAGAGAAAATGTGGTACATTTACACAATGGAGTACTACTCAGCAGAAAAAAAATGGAATCTTGAAATTTGCAGGAAAATGGATGGAACTTGAAGAAACCATTCTGAGCGAGGTAACCCAATCACAAAAAGACAAACGTGATATGTACTCACTCATATGTCGACCTGCTTTATGATACATAGTAGTGACCATGCTTTATCAGAGCTGTTTTTAATGATGTTGTTCAGAATGCTTTCCTTCCAAATGATGATTGAGAAGTTAATTTTAAAAAAATGGTGCCAGGTACCACAAGGGTAACAGAACTGTGCTGTTTTTCTGGGATTTTGTTTTTTAACTTTTGTTTTTTTAATTGGAGTGTGCTGGATGTCTCTACAATTTTGTTCAAATGACTGCAGAACCTGGAAAAGCTGTTGCTGCTATTGATGCATAACATACTGCCATTATTGGTGTATATATATATATATATATATATATATATATATATATATATATAATTATAATTTTGAATTTTTGGAAACTTTAGCTTTGCTGTCAATTTTGGAAAAAAGTATCCCAGTTTACCGTGTTCAGTTGGCATTGTACAAAAATTAACATCCATACTGTTCTAGAAATGTGGACCTTAAATTTTTTCCATTTGTACAGGGGTAACCCACTGTATTAAGTATGTAAGGTCTTAAAAAAAAGAAGAGATTTTGTGAGCCCATCCCATGTGAAGGGATGCTCTCTTGGCCTGGACACATAAGGAAGGGTCTAGGCCTGGCCCAGAATGATGTGGTAGACTTTGGGGAGCCCTTTTGAGGGCCTACCCTGCCCGGGGAGTGGAGGGGGGTGTCTAAGGGCAGGTGGGATGTTGGGGGGGAGGGAGAGGGAGAAGGGATTGACATCTGAAGCAAGCTTGTTCCTAATTTGAACTAATAAAATAAAATAAAAATTTTTAAAAAGAATATAGAAAGATCTCACATGTACATGGACTTCTAAAAGTAACATAGTAATATAATAACCATCTTACCCAAAGATATCTACAAATTTAACTGCCCCCAAAACCCAACAAAACAAAAGAACACTCAATTTCAAATGGAAAAAATTACAACTAGGATAGCTAAAACCATCTGGTACAAAAAAAAAGATCTTCCAGAGGTATCACCATCCCTGAATTCAAGATCTACTACAGAGCTATAGTAAGAAAAGAAAAGAAAACAGATTTGTATTGGCATAAAAACAGATAGGTGAATCAATAGCACCAGATATAAATCCAAACACCTGATTTTTGACATCAAGCCAAAATTATACGGCGGAGAAAAGAAAGCATCGTTAACAAACAATGCCGGCATAACTGAATGTTGGCTAGTAGAAGAATGCAAACAGATCCATATCTACAACCATGTACAAAACTCAAGTCCACGTAGATAAACAACCTCAATATGAATCCAGTTAAACTGAAAATAATAGAGTGGGAAAGGCCTTCAATTAACTGGCACAGGAGATATTGGACTGAATAGAACACCAGTAGCATTAACACTTACATGGACAATTAACAAATGGGATGTCATCAAACTGTAAAGCAGCTTTCTTTATACTAGAAACAACCTAGAGGCCCCCAAACAAAGAATGGATTAAGAAAATGTGATACACTTACAAAATGGAGTATTACTCGTTTAAAAAAAAAAAAAAACATGAAATTTCAGGCAAATAGATAGAACTAGAAAAAACAACACCCTGAGTGAGGTAAAATAGAAACAAAAAGAAAACACCATTTGTAATCACTCATAAATTAATATTGATTGTAAAATAGAAAATAATCATATTACAATTCACAGACTCAGTAAGGCTGAGTAACAAGGAAGTTCAAGGGAGGATTACTAGGATCTCGCTGGGGAGGTGAAATAGAAGAGATCTCATTGGTGGTTGGGGTGGCCAGGTGGGGATGGGAACATGAGGGATCAATTGGGTTGAGTGGAGAGGGAGACTACAGAAAGAGACAACTGAAAGGAGGGGCATTTCTCTGTCAGGTAGAAGCCAGATGCAAGAGAAACTCCCAGGTATCAACAAGGATGACCCCAGATAAGATTCCTAGCAATTGCATATATGGGGTAGACTGAACTGTCCAGTTCTGTGATCATGCAAGACTTCCAGTGGAGGGATCCAGATGATGAACCAGCCACATCACCATCAGCCTATTGTCTGACCTGCCTATGGGATGTGCAGGGTAAGGATGGTGGGGTAGTGGCCAACCAATGACTGTTCCATGCCACTAGAGTGATCCCACCCCTGACACTGCACGAAGTGATAGGAAGCAACGGTTGAATGGCCCACAGACCTAGGATAAAACTAAATACAATTAGACAATAAAAAAAACTGTAACTAAATCTTATGGTGCATAATGATATTCTGCTACACTCATAGATTGCTACCTACCCCAAAAGTCATCAGAAGGCTTCATTTAGTAATGATGGAAACAGATGGAGAAACGCACAGCCAAACATAGATAGTTTTCAGAAAATACTGCCAAAGAGAAGAAAGGTTGTTCAAGCCAGAGGGGTCAAGGACACCACTAGAAAACCCACAGAATCAACAAACCTGGGCTCATAGAAATTCACATAATCTAAAAAAACAGGAGACTTGCTTGGGACTGACCTAGGCCATCTACATATATGTGACAGTCATGTAGCATGGTCTACTTGTAGAATTCCTAATAGTGAGAACAGGACCTGCCATTAATGGTTTTGGTTGGTTTTGGGGAACCTGTTCCACATACTGGGTTGCCTTGCCCAGCCTTTATACACGGGGAAGTCCTTAGTTCTACCACAACTTGCTATGCCATGTTGGGTGGATATGCATGGGAGACCTGACAATTTCTGAAAAGAAAATGAGGAGGAGTGGAGTGGGAATGTTGCAGAGGGGAAGTTCAAGGAGGGGTGAGGGGATGGGAGAAGAGGGAGGGGAAACTGAGTTGAGAATGTAAAATAAATGAATAAATGTTAAAATAGAGAAATCACAAGGCAGCATTTCATATTTCTGAATAGCAAAACAATGGCTGCAAAGCATAACTGAGCCAGACCCATCTGTTGGCTCTACACCCCAAATATTCTAGTCAACTGTGCATACAGGTGAATTGCAGCAAGAGTGACTTCCAATGCCCACAGAGCAGAATTCAGTGGAAGTGTCTCACAACTTCCCCTTAAAAGCTTCAATCAATGACGTTATAAATATTACATGTGTATTCGTTCCTATAGAATTTCATACACAAATACATTGTATTTTGGAAATATACCCACCGATTTCTCCAAAACTCTCTAGGAACTTTGACTCAGACACCCAAACCAGTGACAATTTTAAAAGAACAGCACTTACCCCAATATTTCACTCCCCTATTCTCATGGCTGTGGGGCCATCCACAAACTTTGCTCAATATATCCAGCAGCAGCACCCTAAAGAAAACTCAATCTTCCTCCTGTGGAAGCTATCAACTGACAACAGTTTCTCAGTTAGGAGTGGGGGCCAGTGAGCCCAAATGCCCTCCATGCTAGAATATGGATTTTCTTGATCTCAGAGTTCCAATGTGCAGCAGTACTCTCATGTCCAGAAGACACTGTTATAGTCCAATCCTTCCTGACCCCTGGATCTTAAAATTCTTACACATCCTCTTCTAGAGTCATCTGTGAGACTTTGAGGGAGTGTGTCATAAATCTAACATATATGCTTGAGAGCTCCAGACACTATCTACACTTTGACAGTGTCCAGTGTTAACACGGGTCCTTGGGATAAGACAGTTCTGTGATGAGGGCTGAGAGCTCACAATCTGAGTGGGGAGAGGTGAATTCAGGGGGCAGTTTGATCTGATCATTCAATATAGTAATTTTGTGAGGTCACCCGGGGAACCTGTGTGATTTCCAGCTACTATGCTTCTCCTGATACAGAAGGAGGCGTGTTTTTCCTCTAGTGGATTGGATCTGAATTCCAGTCAGAAAGTTCTTGGTCATTGAGATGGTTTCAGTGAAAATGGCCCCAGAGGCTAGAGGCTATGTACTTGAAGATTTAGGCCACAGGTCAGGCAAATATTTGGGAATTATTAAGAAGTGTGGCATTGTGGGAAGAGGTGTGTCACTAGAGGAGGACTTGGAGGGTTTCTCTCTGCTTCATTGTTGTTGTCTTAAGATGTGAGCTCTCAACCATGCCTCACAGTCTGTTGTCATGGTCTGCCATGATGACCACGCACTCAGCTTCTAGAAAGTTTCTTGGTCATGCTGGCTCTTCACAGCAATAGCAATGCAACTACCATACTGTCCGTCTGATGCCTAAAGGAACCAATCGGTCTATCTTGCCACACTGATGCCATCTACAGCTCACAGGTACACAGCTGGGGGGGGCATTAGTGGTTCCTTATAGAAGATAAAAGGCAGTCAACATGGAAAAAAGACATCTCTCCAGGAATGTATACAGCTGTAGGGCCAGTGGGACCCAGGATGATAGATCCTAGAAATGAGGCAGACTAAAGTCTCATATATTAGCCAATGGGATCCAGTGCATCAGACATCTTATACTCTGCAGGCTAAGAAGAGTCACGTGAATTTAATTTCATTCATAAAGGAAAGCCACGCATGGCAGTGGAGAAGACATATGGCAAAAGCCTGTTTTTCCATAGAGGCATAGAAACAAAGAACAATGAGCACTTTCATTGAAGATTCTGCCGTAAACTCACCCCTATCTGCTACACCTTGGAGGAGCACAAGAGCCCAATCCAAGAAAAAATTTGTCCTTTTTGAATAAACTGAGTGATCACAAGACTCTTGCCTTTGTTACTTGGAATTTTCTCACAAGCACTGAGGAATCTCCTCACAGCACTCCATTTTTGGCCAGTGTTCTAACTCCTGCCCCTTCGTTACTTTTTAAATGGAGGATATCCAGTGTGGCTCCTCTGGGAGTCAGGGCTATGGGAGGGCCCAGTGTAGCAGGTGACTGTCGGGGCTGAGTGGGATGTTGAGTGTTGACAACACAGATGGCCCCTGCTAGTCACAAGAGGGAACCACACTGAGTTGCACAGACCTGTTGAAGCAGAGTCTCCTGTACCTAACTAATATAAGTCTGTGTCTTATTTTGTCCATCCACTCGGCAGGCAGAACTCAGGCAGCTGGCGGAGACCACCCACATGGCTGTAGAACTCAGGTGGCTTTTGGCAGAAAGATTTATCATAACAGTCTCCCTTTATTGTAGCACTCTACTTTTTTCTTTTAGTTCAAATTAGGAATAAGCTTGCTTCACATATCCCTTCACGTTCTCCCGCCCCTCCCCTCCCCCTAAACCCCCACCAGTCTCCTACCCTATTCCCCCTTTGCTCCCCAGGGAGGGAAAGGCCCTCGATGGGGGCTCCCCAAAATCCAACACATCATCCTGGGCTGGGCCTGGGCCCTCCCCTATGGAGTGCAAACTTGTAAGACCACATTGGAAGTCAGTATGGCTGTTCTCGGTGAAAATGGGAATCAGTTCACCTCAATATCCAGCCATTCCTCTCTTGGGGATATACCCAAATAATGCATATTCATATAACAAGGACTATGCTCATGGCAGCGTTGTTTATAATAGCCAGAAAGTGGAAGCAACCTAGATGCCCCTCAAATGAAGAATGGATAGAGAAAATGTGGTACATTTACACAATGGAGTACTACTAATCAGAAAAAAAAGCAATGGAATGTTGAAATTCTCAGGAAAATGGATGGAACTAGAAAAAACCATCTTGAGAGAGGTAACCCAGTCGCTTTATTGTAAGAGGTATGCACTTATATAGAGTTGAGAAAGTGGATGGGGACCTCAGGATGGGGTGAGTTATAAGGGACAATAATATCTCACCATACCAGCAGAAGCTGGGCAGAGGCAGTTTTGCTGAGTCACTCCTATGCAGAACAATGGCTCAAAGACTGGTCTACAAACTCTACCCCGGCTCAGGAAATTCAGCTAGGCCTTGTTTCCAGGCCTTTTTAGGCCTGTTGGGCCTAAAAAGTTGGCCCAACTTTTGTTGGGCCAAAATACAGTATGATTTTGCTTTCAAATTTTGTAGACAGATTTGTAATTTGATGTATGAGTATTGTGGAATAAGAAATAGACCTGATATAGAAAGAGAGAAGAGAAAGCATGGATGAGGGTGAGGGGGGACACGAAGGAAGGAAGGAGGACAGAAAAGGGAAGGAAGGTGTTAAGATAAATCTTTCTACAAAAAGCCACCTGAGACCCACAGCCACGTGTGAGCTTTATGACAGTCACCAGCCTGAGTTAGACCCAAATGAATACACAGAAATTTGTATTAAGTTCAAGGATGCTTGGCCAATGACTAGGATTCCTCATCTGCTAGCTCAGTCTTAATTATCATAAATCTATATATTTTATAGGACTCATCTTATTGGATGCCTTATTGGCATCCCTCCTTGCCAGTGGATCACATCCTGGCACTGGAGGAGGCAAACAGGAAAAAAGGCCCTTCCTGTTTCTCCTTCAATTAAATATGATCTCCTTGCTATGTCACTTCCTGCCTGGATCACCACTTCTCTACTACATTTCCCAGAATCCTCTTTGACTCCTAGTCCTGTCTAACTTGCTGTCTCATTGGCCAAACAGTATTTTATTTAACAATCAATAAGATAAACATACACAGTACATTCCCCATCAGGAAGGAACGAAGGGAGGTAGGGAGGTTAGGAGGGAGGGAGTGGGGAGGGAGAGAGGAAGGAAGGAATGAAGGAAACAGAAAGAAGAAATTGTACTTTCTCAGCTCTACAGGTGGAAAGATCAAGATCAAGATGCCAGCATGGAATCTCAGAGAACTTGCTGTTTCCTCTCCCTTGGTGAATTAAAGAACAGAAGAGAGTCATAAACACCATGTTGATACATGTCAGAAGGGAGCCAGTTTACTCCAACAGGCCCTTATTGCATTGATACATTGACAGAAGTCTTCCACAAGATTTAGAAAATAATTGTTCACCCCTAAGTCCTTATGCCCAGATGAGTAAAATTAGCCTTGTCATGGATACATGGAGGCCATATATCACACCTAACCCTAAATCTTAACTTTAAACCTAACCCTAACCCTAACTCTGACCTTAACTGTAACACTGACCCTTCTACATGTCTTATATGGGCAGCCACAGATGCTGTGAGTTCATCAGTGCAGCAGGCTGATAATGTCCAGGAGACACTGTTTCTCTCTGGTCCCCTCTGATCTCTGACTCTTACAGTCTCTCCCTCCATTCTCTGTCAACATGACATCCTCTGATTCCACACCCAGCCTACCCCAACTGTCCATATGTGATGCCCTTCTAGTTCCCCATGCAAAGAAGATCTGGTGTCCCTACTTGAGCCCTCCTTGTTAATTAGTTCCTCTGGGTTCCTGGATTGTAGCTTGGTTATCCTTTATAAGCAATATCCACTTGTAAGTGAATACATACCATGCTTGTCTTTCTGGGTCTGGGTAACCTCACTCAGGATGAGGTTTTTCTAGTTCTATCTACTTGCCTGAAAAACTGATAGTTATTTTTAACAGCTGATAAGACTCCATTGTATAAATATACCACATTCTCTTCAACCATTTATTGGATGAGGTTCATCTGGGTTGTCTCCAGGTTCTGGCTGTTACAAATAGAATTGCTGTGACCATAGCTGAACCAACGTCATTGTGGTATAATTGAGCATCCTTTGGATATATGACCTGGAGTGATATAGCTGGGTCTTGAGAACATCAATTATCAGTTTTCTAAGAAACCAACATATTGATTACTCAAACGGTTGCACAACTTTGAACTCACACCAGGAATGGAATGGAGGAGTGTCCCTCTAGGCAATATCTTCAGCAGTAAAGATGTTACTTGTGTTTTTATCTTATGCATTCTAAGTGGGAAAAGATGGAATCCAAGAATCATTTTAATTGCTTTTCCCAGAAGTCTTATGTTGCCTAATATTTATTTCGATTCCCCTGTTGAAATTCTCTGTTTAGGTCTGTATCCCACTTTTTAATTGGATTATATGTTGGTTTTCTATTTGATGTCTTGTTCCTTGAGTTCTTTATATATTTTGGAGATCAGCCCCATATCATATGTGAGGTTGGTGAAGATCTTTTCCAATTCTGTAGGCAGCTGTTGTTTTCCTAGGGACAGTTTCATTTGCCTTACAGAAGATTTTCAGTTTCCTGAGGTCCCATAATCTCAGAGTCTGAGCAACCTCTGTTTTGTTCAGGAAGTTGTCTCCTGTGTCAATGAGTTGAAGGTATTCCCCAATTTCTCTTCACTCAGGATCAGTGAATCTATTCTTTGTTTGTTTTGGGGTGCTTGGTTTTAATTTTTTGAGACAGGGTTTCTCTGTGCAACAGCCTTGTCTGTCCTAAAACTCACATTGTACCAGGCTGGCCTCGGACTCACAGAGATCCACCTGTCTCGGACCCCTAGTGCTCAGATTATTGTATATTGATGTCTTTGATATACCTGGACTTGAGTTTGTATGGGGTGATTGATTGCCTTAGTTATGGTTTCTACTTATGGAAAGAGAAATCAAGATCATGGCAACTCTTATAAGAAAAATCTTTTAATTGGGGATGACATATGACTTCAGAGGTTAAGTTTTTTATCATCATGGCAGGAAGCATGAATGCATACAGGCTGACATGGTGCTGGAGGAGCTGAGATTAATACATCTTGATCTTCAGACAAAATGAGGTGAACTCAGTGTCACTCTGAGCATAGCTTGAGCAAATCAGACCTCATAGTACACCCCCATAGTGACTCACTTTCTCCAACAGGGTCACACCTGCTCCAACAAGGCCATGCCTTCTAATAGTGCTACTCCCTATGAGCTTATCGATGCTAATTATGTTCATACTTCAGCACTAACAGGCAGGGGACAAATTGTGTTTTTATACTGGTTGAAATCCAGTTAGACCACCACCATTTGATGAAGATGCTTTCTTTTTCCACTGTATAATTTTGACTTCTTTGTCAAAATTCAGGTGTCCATAAGTTTGAGGATTTACATCTGGGTCTTTAAATAAATTCCATCACTCAACTTGCTTTCATAACCAAACCATGCTGCTTTTTTCTTTCTTTCTGTTTTTGTCTTTTGATGGGGAATGTAAGAAACACTGTGTATGTGTATCTTATTGATTGTTAAATAAAATACTGTTTAGCCAATGAGAGAGCAAGTAGACAGGACTAGGAGTCAAAGAGGGTTCTGGGAAATGTAGTAGAGAAGTGATGATCCAGGCAGGAAGTGACATAGCAAGGAGACTCATATTTAATCGAAGGAGAACCAGGAAGGGCCCTCTTTACCGATCCGCTCATCCTCCAGTGGCGCGATGTGATCCACCAGCCAGGAGGGACACCAATAAGGCGTCTGATAAGATAAGTCTTATAAAATGAGTCTTATAAAATATATAGATTTATGATAATTAAGACTGAGCTAACAGATGAGGAATCCTAGTCATTGGACAAGCAGCATTGAACCTAACCTGTGTATTCATTTGTCTAGCAGATTTCCTGACAAAAACTCTGAAAGCAATGCTAAGAGGGAAGTTCATAGCACTAAGTGCCCACATGAAGAAACTGGAGAAAAGTCACATTAGAGAGTTGACAAAACCACTGAAAGCATTAGAGCAAAAAGAATCAAGCTCACCAAGGAAGAGTAGACACCAGGAAACAATCAACCTGAGAGCTGAAATCAATAAAGTAGAAACTAGGAAAACATTACATAGAATCAATGAAACAAAGAGTTGGTCCTTTGAGAAGATCAACAAGATAGACAAACCTCTAGCCAAACTAACCAAAAGGCAAAGAGAGAGCACACTACTTAACAAAATCAGAAATGAAAAGGTGGATATACCAACTGACACTGAGGAAATCCAGAGAATCTTCAGGTCATACTTTGAAAACCTGTACTCCACCAAATTCAAAAATCTAATGGAAATGGACAGTTTTCTGGATAAATATCACTTACCAAAATTAAACCAAGATCAGATAAACAGTTTAAATCGACCCATAACCCCTAATGAAATAGAAGCAGTCATCAAAAGCCTCCCAACAAAAAAAAAGCCCAGGGCCAGATGGCTTCACTGCAGAATTCTACCAGAAATTCAAACAAGAGCTAATTCCAGTACTCCTCCAATTGTTCCGCACAATAGAAGCAGATGGGATATTGCCAAACTCTTTCTACAAGGCTACAATCACTTTGATACCCAAGCCACACAAAGATAAGATTAAGAAAGAGAACTACAGACAGATATCCCTCATGGACATCGATGCTAAAATACTCAATAAAATATTGGCGAACCGAATCCAAGAACATATCAAAAAATCACCCACCACGATCAACTTCATCCCACAGATGCAATGATGGTTCAACATACAAAAATCCATTAATATAATCCACCATATAAACAAACTGAAAAAGAAAAACCACACGATCATCTCACTAGAGCTGAAAAAGCCTTTCACAAAATCCAACATCTTCATGAAAAAGATCTTGGAGAGAACAGGAATAACAGGAACATGTGTAAACATGATAAACACAATATACAACAAACCAATAGCCAACATCAAACCTAATGGAGAGAAATTCAAAGCGTTTCCTCTAAAATCAGGAACAAGACAAGGCTTTCCAATCTCTCCATGTCTCCTCAATATTGTAGTTGAAGTTCTGGCTATAGCAATAACACAAGAAAGGGGGATAAAATGGATACAAATTGGAAAGGATGAAGTCAAACTTTCACTATTTGCAGATGACATGATAGTCTACATTAGTGACTTGAAAAACTCTGCCAGCGAACTCCTATGGCTGATAAACACCTTCAGCAAGGTAGCAGGATACAAAATTAACTCAAAAAAAATCAGCAGCCCTACTATACACAGATGATAAATCCAAAGAGAAAGAAATCAGAGAAACATCACCTTTCACAATATCCACAAGCAACATAAAATATCTTGGGGTAACACTAACCAAAAAAGTGAAAGACCTGTACAATAAGAACTTTGAGACTTTAAAGAAAGAAATTAAAGAAGATACCAGAAAATGGAAAGATCTCCCATGCTCTTGGATAGGTAGAATTAACATTGTAAAAATGGCAATCCTGCCAAAAGCAATCTACAGATTCAATGCAATCCCCATCAAAATCCCAACACAGTTTTTCACAGACACTGAAAGAACAATACTCACATTTATATGCAAAAATAAAAAACCAAGAATAGCCAAATCAACTCTATACAATAAAGGATCTTCTGGAGGCATCACCATCCCCGACTTCAAGTTCTACTATAAAGCCATAGTTCTGAAAACAGCTTGTTATTGGCACAAAAATAGACAGAAAGACCAATGGAATCGAATTAAAAACCCTGATATTGACCCACGCACCTACGAATACCTTATTTTTGACAAAGGTGCAAAATCTATACATTGGTAAAAAGATAGCCTCTTCAACAAATGGTGCTGGTACAATTGGATTCGGACATGCAGAAAATTGAAGATAGATCCATACCTGTCACCATGCACAAAACTTAAGTGCAAATGGATCAAAGATCTCAGCATCAATCCAGCCACACTGAATCTTCTAGAAGAGAAAGTGGGAACTACCCTTGAACAAATTGGCACAGGAGACCGCTTCCTGAACATTATGCCAGTAGCACAGACATTGAGGTCTGCAATTAATAATTGGGACCTCCTGAAACTGAGAAGCTTCTGCAAAGCAAAGGAAACAGTCAGTAGGACAAAACGACCACCCACAGAATGGGAAATGATCTTCACTGATACAACATCTGACAGAGGACTGATTTCCAAAACATATAAGGAGCTGAAGAAGCTAGCCACCAAAACGCCAAACAATGAAATTAAAAAGTGGGGTGCAGAATAAAATAGAGAATTCTCAACAGAGGAATCTAAATGGCTGAAAGACACTTAAGAAAGTGCTCAAAATCATTGGCCATCAGAGAAATGCAACTCAAAACAACTCTGAGATACCACCTCACACCTGTCAGAATGGCTAAAATCATAAATACCAATGACAATCTTTGCTGGAGAGGATGTGGAGAAAAAGGAACACTCCTCCATTGCTGGTCGGAGTGTGAACTTGTAAGACCACTCTGGAAATCAGTATGGCGGTTGCTCAGAAAAATGGGAATAACTCTACCTCAAGATCCAGCCATTCCTCTCTTGGGTATATACCCAATTAGTGCATGTTCATACAACAAGGACATATGTTCAACCATGTTCATAGCAGCATTGTTTGTAATAGGCAAAAGCTGGAAGCAACCTAGATGTCCCTCAACTGAAGAATGGATTGAGAAAATGTGGTACATTTATACAATGGAGTACTGCTCAGCAGAAAAAAAGCAATGGAATCTTGAAATTCACAGGCAAATGGATGGAACTAGAAGAAACCATCCTGAGTGAGGTAACCCAGTCACAAAAAGACAAACATGGTATGTACTCACTGATATATGAATTTTAGACATAGAGCAAAGGATTACCAGCCTATAATCCTCTTCACCAAAGAAACTAGGAAACATGAAGGACTCTAAGGGATAAATGGTCCCCAGGAATGGAAGTGGCATGAATTCCTGAAATAATTGGGAGCATGAGGGTACGGGGGAGGGAGCTGCTACAAGAAGAGCACAAGAAGAGGAGCAGAGGAGAGGAAATGGAAGAGCAGAAATATTGAGTTGGGGGAAGAATAAGGAGAGAGAGCAGGATGATAGATACCATATCAGATGGAGCCACTATAGGTCCGAGAAGAGATCTGGAACCAGGGAGAAATCCATAGACCTCCAAGGATGACAGGATCTGACAATCCAGGCAATGGTGGAAAGGATAACCTAAAAGCCCTTCCCCTAAAATGAGAATGATGACTTCTCTTTATGCCATCCTAGAGCCCTCATTCAATGGCTGATGGAAGTGAGATAGACATCCACAGATATACACTGATCTGAAATCGGGAATTTAGTTGAAGAGAGGAAGGAATGAAGAGTGAAGGAACAATTGGCCTGAACAAGGGAGAGCACATCGACCCCAGATGCTGTCAGGGAGGCCAGTACAAGACTAATCCAGACCCCTGAACATGGATGTCAATAAGGAGGCCTCTGCCCTCCAGGGAGACTCTGGTAGTGGATTAGTATTTCTCCCTGGTGCAAGAAGTGAGCCCATGCCACGTGAAGGGTTACACTCTGGCCCTGGACACATGGGGAAGTGTCCAGGACCAGACAGGAAGATTTGGTGGACTTTGCAGAGCCCCCGTTGAGGGCCCTCCCCTGCCTGGGGAGTGGTGGGTGGATGGGGTGGGGGTAGGCTATGGGTGAGGGAGAAAGGATGAGGGTGAGGGGAGGGAGAGGGAGACGGGACTTACATGTGAAACAAGCTTGCTCCCTAACTAGAACTAATAAATTAAAAAATTTGTTTCACTGGTTTTGTCTCATTTGTCTTTCTTTCTATTTTACAGATTTCAGGCCCAGTTTGATTATTTACAACTGTCTATTCCTATTGGATGTGTTTACTGCTTTTTCTTCAGGTTGGCTGTTGAGAAGAGAGAATGAGGTCTCTCTCATTTCTTTATGAAGTGTGCTATGAAATCTCCTCTTAGCACCACTTTCATTGTTTCCCCTTAAAGTGTGGTCTGGTTCTGCATTTATTTTCATTGAGTTCTAGGAAGTCTTATTTCCTTTTTCTGCCTTTGCCCAATAATCATTCAGTAAGCAGTTGTTAAGTTTCCATGAGTTTGTAGGCTTTTGTTGTTTCTGTTGTGGTGATCCAGCTTTAATCAGTTATGGACTGAAAAGATAGAGTTTTTTCCCATTTTTTGTATCTCTTTAGATTTGCTTTGTGACCTAGTATGGGGTCAGGATAGAGAAGGCTCTATGAGGTGCTGAGAAGAAGGTATATTCTTTTGTGTTTGGGTGAAATGCTCTTTCGATATATATTTGGTCGATTGCACTCATAATTTCTGTCAGTTCCATTATGTCTCTCTTTAGTTTCTCTTTGGATTACCTGTCCCTTGGTGAAAGTAAGGTGTTGAAGTCTCCAACTATAGCTGTATAGGACTTCATGTGTTATTGAAGCTTTAGAAATATTTATTTTACCAATGTAGTTGTCCATGCATTTGGGGCATAGATACTCATAATTGAGATGTCATTTTGGGGGATTTTTCCTTTGAATAATATGAAATATCCATGATCTCTTTTAAATAATTATGCTTGAAAGTCTATGCTGTTATATTTTAGAATGTCTCCACCACCTTGCCTCTTGTGTCCATTTTCTTGGAATATATATTCCAACCCTTTATTCTCATACAATGTCTACATTTGATACTAGCATACGTTTTTTGTATGGATGGAAAGGATGGATCCTGATTTCACAATCACTCTGTTAATCTGTGCCTTTTTAATGGGGAAGAGTCCATTGATGCTGAGAGATATGAACAACTAATTGTTATTAATTCCTCCTTATCGTTGTTGCTGTTTGTGATGATACTGTGTGTTTGTGTGTGCACTCACCTACCTTTGGTTTTCAGAGTGCAAAATTTTTAATTTTCTTTCTTTCTTGGGTGTATTTAACCTCCTTGGGTTGGAGTTTTCCTTCTCCTACCTTCTGAAGGAGATTTGTACATATTGTTTAAATTTGACATTCTCATGAAGTATCTTATTTTCTCTGTGTATGAGTATTGAATATTTTGCTGGTATAGTATTCAGGGCTAGCATCTGTGGTCTATTAGAGTTTGGAAGACCTCTGTCTGAGCCATTCTGGTTTTGAAGGTCTCAAGCAAGAAGTCAGTTGTAATTCTTACAGGTCTGCATTTATGTTATTATGTCTTTTTCCCTTTTAGCTTTTAATACTTGTTCCTTGTTCTACACGTTTAATGTTTTATTACCAAGTAGTGGGGGAGGCATTCATTTCTGGTCCAATTTATTTAATGTTCTGTAAACTTCTTGTGCCTTTACTTAACTCTCCTGCTTTAGGCAAGGAATTTTTCTTCTATGATTTTGTTGAAAATATTTTATGGGCCTCTGAACTGGAAATCTTCTCTTTTTTTCTTTTTTAAATTTAAATTAGAAACAAACTTTTTTCACACTTCAATCCCAGCTAACTCTGCCTCCCTTCTTCTCAGGTCCCCAGGGAGGGTGAGGCCCTTGATGTGGAATCACCAAAGTCTGTCATATCATGCATGGCAGGGCCTATACCCTCCCCCCATGTGTCCTGGCTGAGACAGCCTCCCTCCATGTGGCATGGGCTCTGCTCCCAAAGTCTATTGGTACATCAGGGATAAATACTGATCTACCACCTGAGGCCCCAAACATTGTTTAGGCCTCCTCACTGAAACCCACAATCAGGGGGTCTGGATTCATCCCTTGCTGTCCTCTCAGCTATCAGTCTGGGGTCCATGAGCTCCCCCTTGCTCAGGTCAGCTGTTTCTGAGGGTTTCAACACCCCATTCTTGACCCCTTTGCTCATCACTCCTCCCTCTCTTCAACTGGGTTCCAGGTGTTCAGTTCAGTTTTTAGCTGTGAGTGTCTGCCAATGCATCCATCAGCCACTGGGTAAAGGCACTAGGTTGGCATTTATGGTAGCATCTCCACCATTGCTTAGATGGCCAGTTGGTGTCATCCTTGTAGATCTCTGGAAAGCTCACTAGTGCCAGATCTCTCCTCAAACATATAATGGCTCCCTCTATTATTGTATCTCTCATCCTGCTCTTCTGTATTCTTCCCCCGTCTCAACCTTCCTGCTCCCCCATATCCTCCTCCCCCCTCCTCTTCTGCCCTTTCTTTCTCCCACCTTGCTCTCCCCTCCCTGCATGCTCCCAATCAGCTCAGGAGATCCTGTCTCATTTCCCTTCTCCAGGGGACCATGCATGTTTCCCTTAGGGACTTCCCTGTTTCCCAGACAAACTAGCAGTGGGATTGTAGGCTGGCAATCCCTGCTCCATGTCTAAAATCCATATATGAGTGACTACATAGCTTGTTTATCCTTTTGAAACTGTATTACCTCACACAGGATGGTTTCTTCTAGTGCCATCCATTTGCCTGCGAATTTCAAGATTCCATTGTTTTTTTTCTGCCAAGTAGTACTCCACTGTGTAAATGTACCACATTTTCTCTATCCATTCTTCAGTTGAGGGGCATCTAGGCTGCTTCCATGTTCTGGCTACTACAAACAATGCTGCTATGAACATAGTTGAACTGATGTCCTTATTGTATAAATGTGCATCTTTTGGGTATATGCCTAAGAGTGGAATTGCTGGATCTTTTGGTAGACTGATTCCCATTTTCCTGAGGAATCTCTACACTGATTTCTAAAGTGCCTGTACAAGTTGGTACTCCCACCAGCAGTGAAGGAGTGTTCTCCTTCTCCACATTCTCTCCAGCATAAACTGTCATTGACATTTTTTGATTTTTGCCATTCTGACAGGAGTAAGATGGTATCTCAGATTTTATGTGATTTGCATTTCCCTGAGGGCTAAGAATATTGAACTCTTTCTTAATTGTCTATCAGCCATTTTAGATTCTCCTATTGATAATTCTCTATACAGTTCTGTACCCCACTTTTTAAATGGATTGTTTTATGTTTTGGAAACTAGTTTCTTGAGTTCTTTGTATATTTTGGAGATCAGCCCTCTGTCAGATGAGGGGTTGGTGAATATCTTTTCCCAGTCTGTGGGCTGCTGTTTTGTCTTGTTGACTGTGTGCTTTGCCTTACAGAAGCCTCACAGTTTCAGTGTAGGGAGCCGTCCCTGCATACTCCATTACAATGATGGTGCCTGAAGGCACTGAATGTAAATTATTGCGCAGGCGCTGGGTAATTTTCCATTTCCTTGATCTCTGCCTATTCCGTGGCGTCATATGGCCTGAGGAGCTGAAGCCAATCATAGGGTGACACGTCCCAGGCAGCAGCTGCCAGCCTTTATTAGGGGACAGGATTCTTGGCTCAGGGTCTCCGCTCTGGTAAGCTTATGCTCTCCTCTCAAGATGCATTAAAGCTTTCCTGCAGAAGGATCCGAATGTCCTGTGTGGTTCTTGCTGGCGAGACGATAGTGCGGGACATCTGGTGCCGAAACCGGGGAACTTGTTAACATCGCCGGCACCGCGGAGACCCCTTGACTACAAGGCGGATTCAGAACTGCAGGGTGGTAAATTCGGAGAGGTATGTCTTTTCTGGACTTTGGCTTGGGATTGTTGATCTTTTTCACTGTTGTAGCAATCTTAAAGAAGTCCAGAATTACATGTCAGAAACCGAATGTAGTGAGAGATGGGGCGCGCCCAACAATAAAATACAAGGAAAAAGGACCTCCCGGGATGTCTAATGACAAGGGAGTGTGTATAAAAAGAGAAACAACAACGAATAAGGAAAAAGGACCTCCCGGGATGTCTAATGACAAAGGAGTGAGTAATTTGTTAGATGATTCTGTAAATAAGTTTAAAGCTTTAAATCTTGATAGCTCTGATGACTCTAAAAGCTCAAGAGATAAAGTTTTAGAGGAAACAGCTCAGCTAGGTAAAAAAGAAACAAAAAAGGAGGGAGAGAAAATAGGGGATAACCGGTCACACCCCAGTAAATTTAAGAGACCTGTTAGTCCAGCGGGTGTACTTCCATCAACACCCCCATTATTTGGTACCGACTCCTTTTTACCATTAGAGGAGCAGAGAAAATTACAGATGGCTTTCCCAGTCTTTGATAGGGGAAAAGGCCGTGCATGTTATTCAACACTTCTTGGAGGCCTGGAATGCCTGGGGCTTTAAAGCCTCATAAACATTGACGCTCGGGGCCATACTGCGGCCAAGCGTCACACCTCAGAACCTGAAAGGCCAAAGGAAATGGTAAAAGATATCTTAACTGGTCTTTGGAGAGGCCCGGATCCTATTCTCATAAGATCCAGGGGAGCTATATGTGTTTTTCCACAGGATGAAGAGAATCCCCTGTGGATCCCGGAAAGACTCACACGAAGAGCCCCTTCGGACCTTCAAAAGTCGGAACTCCACACTCTCCCCGGGAGTTGAGAGCCACTATTATCCAGATTAACTCCTGTCCTTGACGGAGAGATTGTCATCATAGATAGCTTCAGCTGTCTCCTATTTTAAGGAAAGGGTGGGGATGGGATTGTTTGGTGCAGCCGTTTGCTGTGGATTGATGTTGCTTCTCTGGCTGGTCTGTAGGCTCAGGGCTCAAACTAAGAGAGACAAGGTGGTTATCGCCCAAGCGCTTGTAGCTTTGGAACAAGGGGCTTCCACTGATATTTGGCTAACTATGCTTAAGCAATAGGTCGCCGGCCAGACAGCTCTTGCACACCCGGAGCCTAGGCTCATTGCACAGGGTAGAGTGTCTGGTTTGAGCAGCCCATGAGGGATGTTGAGCAAGGCATCGCACAGAGAGTTGCCCAGTATGCAGGCTTCTCTGGGAGGCATGTTGTCCTGCATAAGGGTTGCCTGCCCTAGTCTCCCTTTCCCAGAAAAATGGCAGAGGACAGGTCGAGAGCGCTTCGGGTCAAGCTAACAGCCTGATGGCGACTCTTGTACACAGTCTTAATGTTTGATTGGGAAGGTACAACCTCTGCCTCTATCCCTCAACATATGGGTGACCTATTTGCTTGTAAAAATATGAAGCCTTATCATTAATTAATAAAAAAAGGGGGAGATGTAGGGAGCCGTCCCTGCATTCTCCATTACAATGATGGCACCTGAAGGCACTGAATGTAAATTATTGCGCAGGCGCTGGGTAATTTTCCATTTCCTTGATCTCTGCCTATTCCGTGGTGTCATATGGCCTGAGGAGCTGAAGCCAATCATAGGGTGACACGTCCCAGGCAGCGGCTGCCAGCCTTTATTAGGGGACGGGATTCTTGGCTCAGGGTCTCCGCTCTGGTAAGCTTATGCTCTCCTCTCAAGATGCATTAAAGCTTTCCTGCAGAAGGATCCGAATGTCCTGTGTGGTTCTTGCTGGCGAGATGATAGCGCGGGACATTTCAGAAGGTCCATTTTTAAATATGAATCTCAGTGTCTCTGCTACTGGTGTTATGTTCAGGGTCTGGCGGCCAGGGGAATCGAAAAGGGGGAGGTGCACTAGAGAAGCCCCTGGGACTCACCTCTCCACCAGAGTGTGGAGGGGCAAGACCGGAATGGCGGCCTTGAACTGAGATTCTTCTTTTTTTATTTTTTCTTTTCATAGTGTCCCAGATTTCCTAAATTTTCAGTGACAGGAAATTTATAGATATAACATTTTCTTAGACCATTTCCTTAGACTGGTGTATCAATTTCTTCTCTCATATATTCTACACCCGGGATTGTCTCTTCCATCTCTTGTATTCTGTTGCTGATTCCTGAATCTATAGTTCCTGTTTACTTACCTAGATTTTTTCATCTCCAGGATTCCCTCTGTTTGATTTTTCTTTATTGCTTCTACTTCCACTTTCGGGTCCTGAACTGTTTTATTCATTAACTCAATTGTTTATTGGTTTTTTCCTGGATTTATATAAGGCATTTATCCATTTACCCTTTCAGGGTCTCTATCATCTACATGAGATTGCATATAACTACATTTTCTTTTGTTTCTACTGTGTTGGAATATCCAAGGCTTACTCTAGAAGGAAAGCTGGGCTCTAGTGGTGTAATATTGCCTTAACTACTATTGACTATGCTCTCAAACTGCCAAGTAGGTCAACTGGGTTTGAATTACTATAGGGTTAGAAGTGGAATTCTGAGCTTATCTTTGTTGGATGGAATTGGGGGAGGGATTATTTTCTGTAGGTTTTTGTTTCCACTCTGGTCTTCTGTCCTAAATGACATGTGGCTCTGGTAAATAGAGAATCTTCAGCACCAGTAGAGTGTCCCCACTGTGGTTCTGACAGCATGCATGTAATGTGGGGTTCCAAGTACTGGCTTGGTCTCTGGGGTTCTAGGTACCAGTGTGACCTCCAGAAAATCATGGGTCTTCTGCCGGCATTGTGAATTGGGATATGGAGCCCAGGGGTTAGAGTTGGGAATAACTGGACAGGCTTTAATGATAGTTAGCTGGCAGTTGGCAGTGTCTAACCTAGAGTTCTAGTAGCAGCATGGTCTCAGGTAGAGCAGCAGTACCATGTCAGGGTTGTCAGCTAGAATATGGTGTGCAGGAGGGGCAATAATACCTACTTGTTTGTTTTTAATTAACAATAACTAATAAATAATAACAAAATTCCACAAATGAATAACCTGTTATTATGAAAATCAACATGGATGTTCTTAATGAGACAGACACCCTTTCCATGAGATCCAGAAGTAACACTGCTGGATAAAGGCCTAAAGGAAACATCCAGCATGCCAGAGACTGGTGCACATGGTCAAAGCAGGGACATTCAAAATGGCAAAGAAGTGGGAGCCATAGCCCCAAGTTGGCACCTGGCTGGATGCCAGGGAGACCGAGCTTAGCTGTAAACAAGCCTTATTTGGAAGCGCTTAGTGGATCTGGTGTGCCTCCTCCAGCTGTGACCTATCTGGGATCACCAGGTGGCATGAGCTAATTGGGTAATGAGCTTGCTATCCAGGATTGTCAGGTGGCGTGAGTTAACTGGGTAATGGCTTGCTTTTAAGGGCTTGCCAGGGGGGCTAGTAGATAGAAGAAGCAGAGAGAGAAGCTGAGGTGGAAGGAGAAGGAGAAGCTGATGTACAAGGTTCCTGAATAAACTGCTTGAAGAAGAGTCGTGGTTGTGTCCTTCTTGCTTGTCGAGATTGGTGCGACAGGATCCCCTGAGTGTCTATCTGCTGGAGAATGAGGAAGGACCGGGAGTAGCCATATGGTGGGGAAAAGCTCAGTCATAATAACCTCCATTTACAAAACTAGACACAGTTCTGGTTTTCTGCAAATACTCAACGTGATCTATACATTCATAGCAGTAACTTGAGACTCACATTACACTCTCTAATGATGTCCCTATGTCACTGAGTGAATGACCATGCTGCTCTATGTGTCAGTTTTAATGTAGGTATGGTGGGAACACGGATCTTACAGGAAATGAATTTTCTAAAAACATGATTTGGGTACATTATGACACAGAAAATGGTAGTGGAAGATCTGAATCCCTATCTGGATACAATGGGCAGGTAGACCTGCACACTTTCCAGTGTACAGACTTGAAGCTACAGGTCCTGGGAGTGATTAGGTTGGATGAAAAGCAGTAGAAATATTAATCTCACCATGTAGAAAATTCATAGGGGAATTAATTTGAACCACATGATACTGTAAGTTTCAACATTGAATTAACATGTTAGTGTACCTTTTGATATCAGTACAGATGACTTTATATTTAACTCCTTTTAAAATTCTACTTCCAAGATTTTAATCATGTTTTGACAGACTTTGTCCTTTCAGCCCCTACAGAGGATCATACTTTGTGTAGAGAGGACAATCATGCACAGTAATCAACACACAATCTATCTGTTCATAAATATTGCCACATAGAACTTGTGTTCCATGGTGGACAGTCAGTAACAACCTTCTGAGACCATGGAAATAACAGGAAATGGCCATGCTCAAGCTAAAACTGTCCTTCCTTCAGGCACTCTGACTTCCACAAACTCAAAATAACACCCCCTGTGTCCTCATGCTCATGAGTTATGTTACATGGGAGGCCATATGCATGCAAACTCACACTGTGTGATTCACTTAAAACATACTAAAGCCAGAAGTTTCACTTTCTTTCTCCAAGGATAGAGGGGGGCTAATTCAGCTAACTCACTATTATTAACTGAGACAATGCATTCTGAGTCACTACAGAAAAGTATCATGGCCCATGGCCATGAGTACCCAGCAATTCCCAGTGTGGGGTATCACTCATGTTTTAATCCATCATCCCTTCAACAGAAACACTGGCAAATGGGGGTTGAGAGAGCAACACAAGCACAGGGGAAGCATGGAATTGACAGAGTCCCAGAAAAGAGCAAGGCTTGCAGAAATTAAACTACCACTATATAACCTTCAAGAACACAAGGACAGAGGGCTTGAAATGATTCTGGATAGCATGATGATCCTGAATCTAGAAACCTCTTGGGAATCATACCTAGATAATAGCTAAGCACTGCTGAGAGAGAAAAATTGGTATTTACTAGAGATAAGGCCCTTTCCTGGTTATAGAACAATTATGAGTGTGACCTGAAAACATGTATATGCAAACATCACACAGATTCAGCACATTGTAGGCATTAACTAATTCTTTTTCAATAGGTAAGTGTCAATTTTTAATTTTGAGTGGCTGTATATTTAAGAGGAGGTGGGAAAATGAAAATGCTAAGAGAGAAAAGGTGTTTAAATGGTATAGTTTTATATTCATTTTAAAACAATAAGGTTCTGGAATTATTTACTGGAAGTCTTAGCCTGGGTTTGATGTGCAATATTATAATACTTATGCAATGACACATATTCCATACATGCCTATTTTAGTTTAACACTTCTGACCTCTAGTTTGACAGACCTCCCTTCTAAAAAGGAGTCACAATGACAGACACTACAACATCGTGTTGGACATGTAGTTTCCATGGAAACATGAAGCAATACTTTGAGACTTTGAATCAGCTGACATCCCAAGGTTTAATGCTCTGTCCTCTCCTACAACCCATGCTACGCACACATTTCCCCAAGCCCATCTCTCATATTAAATCCATCCCATTATGAAGCCTTCATTGGAAAGGAAAGCAACACAGAGAGATGACTACAAGCTCACTCAACTTCTTCCTACAACAGCAGAATATCTTTCCGCCTTTTGTTTATGATTTATACAGTATGGCTTGTGTTGGACTCCAGACAACCAGAAGTTATGTAAAAACTAGGCATTATAAAATTTCCTATTTGGATTTAGATTCGATACTCAATTATTTTCTTCTTGGGAGCCATACAGATTGGCGGGAACCTTTAAGCCAAACTTGGCTAGCCACAGGATTATAGAACTCTCTTTTGATTATAAATGGCTTCTAGAAGCATGAGCACCCAGAAGGAACAACATGACCCAGATGTCAATCCTTTGCTCCAAACACAAGCCCACTTACCTAAGCAAACCTCCCAGATCTCACCATTCACCTAGGTAACCCTCCGTCTCCCCACCACCCATGAAATTTTTACCCTGTCAACATCCTCTTTCTATAGTTTTCTAACATCCTGCTTAAACTAACACCTGGTTCTTGGCCTCTTCTCCCCCTCTCCTTTACCCCATACTACTGACTATAAAAGATAGCATGGAAAAAATAAAATTCGCCACTTGATCAGAATCCTGTCGTGTGGTCATTCTCTCACGTCTCTTGTCCTCATTTCCCTTCCTGGACTTCTAGCTCTAGGTTGCTGTCCTGCGGATTGGGACAACTACATTTTCCCACAACTCAAATGCACTTAATTGCTTTTGCATTATCTACACACATATTAGACTATTTTTCACTGTTTGCAAATCAAGTTGTCTGTGGAAGAAAGAAAGCTTTGGAGATGCATGCAATGCAGTGTGGGATAAGCAATGAAATGAGAAACACTGCCCAGCTGCAAGAATGCCTATATCATTGCACATAATGTGTCAATTAGGACTTTGAGTGCTTAAATTATAGCAGACTTCTTGAGATGTTATCAATATTTGACATTTATAATTGTTAAATCTTTTATTTTGTCATTTCTAATATCTAGTTTGACTTTTTAAATTTTTTATTTGAATTAGAAAGAAAATTATTTTACATGTCAACCCAGGTCCCTTGCCATCCCCTCCTCCCCTGCAACTAACACCTTACATATCCCATACCCTTTCTGCTCCAAGGGAGGGTGAGGCCTTCCATAGGGAGGGTCTTCATAGTCTGTCTTAATCTTTGGGATAGGGCCTAGGACATTCCCCTTGTGTCAGTATTCCTCCATATGGGATGGGCTCCCAAAGTCCATTTCTATGCTAGGGATAAGAACTGATACACTACAAGAAGTCCCATAGATTTTCAAGGTCTCCTGAACTGACACCCACATTCAGGGGGTCTGGATCGGTCCCATGCTGGTTTCCCAGCTATCAGTCTGGGGAACAAGACCTCTCCCTTGTTCCGGTCATCTGTTTCGGTGGGTTTCACTAGCTTGGTATGAACCCATTTGCTCATCAGTCCTCCTCCTCTGCAACTGGATTACAGTTCAGTTCAAGGTTTAGCTGTGGGTGTTTGCTTTTACTTCCACCAGCTGTTGGATGAAGGCTTTACGATATCATATGAATTAGTCATCAATCTCATAATCAGGAGAGGACATTTAAGGTAGCCTCTCCTCTGCTGCTTAGAATGTTACTTGTTGTCATCTTTGTAGCTCTCCAGACATATCCCTAGTACCTGATTTCTCTTTAAACCTATAATGTCCCCCTCTATTAAATTAATTCTTATCTTGTTCTCTTCTGTTCTTCCCTCAACTCCACCTCCCTGCTCCATCATGTTTTCCTCAACCCTCCTCTTCTCCCCTTCTCATTCAGCTAGTTCCCTCTCCCCTCCCTCCCCCTGTGCTCCCATTTATTCATGAGATCTAATCCCTCTCAGCTTCTCCAGGAGACCATGTGTTTTCCTTATTGTCTCTATTTCAGTTTTCATGTTCTCAACTGTTTCCTTCAGTTGTTTGATTGTATGTCCTTTCCCTTCCTTAATTCCTTGCATCTTTTGTTTTGTCTTCACTTTATCTGAAGGATTTCCTGATTTCCTCTCATAGGGTCTCCATTGTCTGCATGTAGTTGTTTTCAAGGTTGCTCTCTTCTGTTTTGTCTGTGTTGGGATGTTCAGGTCTTTCTGGTGTAGAGTCCCTAGACTCTGGTGGTGGCATATTGGTTTTCCTGTTGTTGGATGTGTTCTAGTACTTTTGCCTTCCCATCTCTTCTTCCAGTGGGTGCAGGTGGTGTCTCTACCATTGCTGGTGTGTATGGGTCCAAGGTTCTCTTCCAATGGGTGCAATTAGCTCTGATACTCTGATGAGTTGCAGGGGCAGGTGGGTGCAGGTGTGTCTGAGGCACTTGCTCTACAGGTGGGTAAGAGCAGGAGTAGCACAGAGAAGTCAGAAGACTCTGGGTTGCTTGGTCCTCAGGAGCCAAGTCGACCTACCTGCAGACCACAGGGAAGGAGTTCCCAGAGTGGGAAGGCAGAAGTTGGGTCCAAGTAGGGGGCCAAAGCAGCTCACATCTACTCTGAACTCTGCTTTTACTTCCACCAGCTGTTGGATGAGGGCTTCACGTTATCATATGAATTAGTCATCAATCTCATTATCAGGTGAGGACATTTAAGGTAGCCTCTCCTCCGCTGCTTAGATTGTTACATGTTGTCATCTTTGTAGCTCTCCAGACATTTCCCTAGTGACTGATTTCTCTTTAAACCTATAATGGCCTTGAACTCAAATCACTGCTGTTGTCTCTGTCTCTTGAGTGATGAGATTCAGGGCCCACCATACTTGGCTCCATTCCTAACATCTGTAATTAGAGCCACATCTATAGATGGAAACACACTAACATGCAAGACATAAGACATACATTCTTCAGACCAGAACTCAGTATGTTCTGCTATGACACAGAGGATCAAGAAGAAATGATATATACATCAGTATGATAGAAGTCAAGGACTTCTGCCATCTACCAAAAGGTTTCTTAATCTAAGGAAGGAGATGCCCATAAAGATACAAGAAACATAGAGAAGGTCAACTAGATTGGATCAGAAAGGAAAATTCCCTTTCAACATAATAATTAAAACACTAGTCATCAAGAACAAAGAATATTAAATGCAGAAAGGGGAAAAAACAAACAATATAGAAAGGCAAACCAATTATAATTACAGCTGAATTAACAATGGAGACTCTAACAGCCACAAGGGCCTAGAAAATGAGTGCTGCAGACTCACAGAAATCACAGAGTACAGCCCAGAATATTATACCCAGCAAAACTTTCAATCACCATTAATGGAGAAAATAGCATTCCATATTAAAGCCAATATATCTATGTATAGTTCCAGTCATACAGAAGGTTCTACTATGAAAATTACAACCAGAGGAGGTTCAATACACCCAATAAAACACAAGGAATGAATCTCAGAGCAACAAAATCAAAAGGAGGGAAGCACTAACATCACCAAGCCCACCAACAAGTAATAGGAATCAACAGTCATTGATCATTGGTATCTCACAATATCAGTGGACCTAATTCTCCAATAAAAAGACAAAGACTAACAGAATGGATGTGAAAATATGATGTGAGCTTCTGCTGCATTCAAGAAAAACACCTTATCAAGAATCAGCAACATCTCAAGGTAAAGAGAGAGAAAAAGATATTCCAAGCAAAAGGACCTAACAATCAAGCTGGTGCAGCCATGATAGTATCTAATGGCAGAGACTTCAACCCAAAACTAATAAAAAAGACAGGGCAGGATACTATATCCTCAGGAGAGGAATAAATCCACCAAGGTGACATTTCCATTCTTAAAAATCTATTCCCCAAACAAAAGGGCACCCACATTTACAAAAGAAACATTACTAAAGCTTCAATCACTTACTGAACCCCACAAACTGAGAGTGGATACTGTAATACCCAATTCTCATCACTGGACAGGCCAACCACACAGAAACTAAACTGAGGAATACTGGAACTATCATATGCTATGGAAAAGGACCTATAATTGATATTTTAGATCTTGGTACCCAATCACAAAAGAATATACCTACTTCTCTGCACCTCATGGAACTTTCTCCAAAATTGACTCAAACACAAAGCAACAGTGAACAGACACAAGAAAACCGAAAAACTCCCTGCATCCTACCACAACACCAAGGAATAGAGTTGAATATCAAGAGCACTAGAAAGGACAGAAAGCTTAAACACTCATAGAAAACAACTCTCTACTGAAGAAAAATGGGTTGAGACAGATAGAAAGAAAGAAAATGAATACACAACATAATCAAACTTATGGGACACAATGAAACTTCTGCTAAAAGGAAACTTCATAGCACTAAGTACCTACATAAAACAAGAGAAATACTGGAGGTATCTCATAGTAGCAACTTAACAGCACACCTGCAAACTCTAGAAGAAAAAGGAATAATCATACCCAAGACTAATAGACAGTACGAAATACTCACACTGTGGAATGAAATTAATAAAAAGAAGAAACAAAATAATACAGAGAATCAATGAAACAAGGAGTTTTTCTTTGAGAAAATTAACAAGCCAGGGAAAGCCTTATATGAATAAATTTAAAGGCAGAGGGATACTGTCAAATTAACAAAATCAGAAATCACAAGGAGAACCTAACAACAGACAATAAGGAAATCCAGAGAATCATTAGGTCATAATTTCTAAAACCTATACCCCACAAAACCGACAAATCTCAAATAAATGGATAATGCTTTAGATGGGTATCACTTACCAAAGCTAATCAGGGTCAGAAAAGCAATATGTATAACCCCTAGTGAAATGGAAGCAATCATTGAAATTTCCCAAACAAAATAGCCCAGGACAAGACAGTTTTACCAGAGAAGTCTATCAGACTTTCAAGTAAGAATTAATTCCAATACTCCACAATATTATACAGAACAGAAGTAACAATGTCCAATCCATTTTATGATGCTAAAATTACCTTCATACCCAAACCATATAAAAACCTAACAAAGAAAGAATTACAGACCAATGTCCCAGGGCACATTGATGCAAAATACTCAATACTCACAAATGGAATCGATGAACACTTCCAAGGAGTATTATCCATTTAGCAAGTGGGCTTGATTTTATATATGCAGGAATGGTTCAACATATGAAAATCTGTCAATGTAATCCACCATTAAAGACACTGAAAGAAAAAAAAAAACATGATCATCTCAATAGATGCTGAAAAAGCCTTAGATAAAATCCAACAAACCTTCAGTATTTCATACACAGTTGTAATGTATTTTGACAATTTCTCCAAACGCTCTCTGATGCCATACTTGTCCACCTAAATTGGTGTCTTTTTTAAAGAGAATGCCATACCTATATCAAGATTTCAAAGCTTTCAATCAATATAGATGGAGAAAAGAAGATATTCCATGACAAAGCCAGAATCAAACAATACATATCCAACAATCCAGCCCTACAGAAATGACTGGAAGGAAATCTGCAACCAAAGGAATTTAACTACAACCAGAATAACATAGGCAATAGATAATCCCACTTTAGCAACAGCCAAAGGGAAAAAGGGACAGAATACCACACATAATCTTGCCACAATCACCAAATCAAAAACAAATGGGAATGAACAATCAATGGTCAGTAATATCCATTAACATTAATGGTCTTAACTAACCTATAAATGAACAGATTAGCAGAATGGGTATGAAGATGGAATCTTTCTTCTGCTGCATACAAGAAATATACCTCAACTTCAAAGACAGACGGTACCTAAGAATTAAAGTGTGGGGAAACATTTTCCACTCTAATGGACCCAAGAAACAAGTGGTTGTAGCAATCTTAATATGCAACAAAGTGGACTGTAAACTAAAATCAACCAAAAGAGAAGAAGGAGGTTACTTAAAGATTTCCTAGAATTCAGTGAGAATATGAACACAACATACCCAAACCTATGGGATACTTTGAAAGCAGTGCTAAGATGAACGTTCATAGCACTAAGTGCCCACATGAAGTAACCAGAAAATAATCACACTAGAGAATTAACAGCACAACTGAAAGCTTTAGAAAATAAAGATGCCAATACACCCCAGAGAAGCAAATGCCAGGAAATAACCAATTGAGGGCTGAAATCAATAAAATGGAAACTATAAGAACAATACAAGGAATCAATATAACAAACATTGGGTTTTTTGAGAAAATCAACAAGATAGACAAACTTTATCCAAACTTACCAAACAGCAGGGAGTGAACATCCAAATTAATAAAATCAGGAATGAAAAGGGGGACATAACAACAGACACAGAGGAAATCCAGAGAACCATCAGGTTATACTTCAAAAACCTATATTCCTCAAAATTCAAAAATCTAAAGGAAATGGACAATTTTCTGGACAGATTTCACTTCTGAAAATGGAATCAAGAACAGATAAGCAACTTAAATAGACCTCAAACCACTAAGGAAATTGAAGCAGTCATCAGAATTCTTCCAACTAAAAAAAGGCCAGGGCCAGATTGCTTCAATGCAGAATTCTACCAGAAATTCAAGGTACAGCTAATACCAATTCTCCTCAAAGTATTCCACACAATAGAAGCAGAAGGGTCATTGCCAAACTCTTTTTATGAGGCTTCAATGACCCTAACCCAAGCCACACAAAGACCAATTTCCCTCATGAACATCGATGCAAAAATTTTCAATAAAATACTCTCAAATCAAATATAAGAACACATCAGAGAAATAAACCACCATGATCAATTAGGCTTCATCCCAGGCATGCAAGGATTATTCAACATACAAAAATCCATCAATGTAATTCATGGTATAATCAGATTGATGGGAAGAAAAACCCACAAGATCATCTCACTACATGCCAAAAAAGCCTTTTACAAAATCCAACACCCCTTCATGATAAAGGTTTTGGAGAAATCAGGGACAATAGGAACATACCTCAACATAATGAAAGCAATATACAGCAAGCCAACAGCCAACATCATATTAAATGGAGAGAAACTCAACAAAATTCCTCTAAAATCGGGGAAAAGACAAGGCTGTCCACTCTCTCCATACCTCTTCTATATTGTCCTTGAAGTTCTAGATAGAACAATAAGACAACAAAAGGAGATCAAGGGAATAAAAATCAGAAAAGAAGAAGTCAAACTCTATTTGCAGATGATATGATAGTATACATCAGTCACCCCAAAAACTCTACCAGGGAATTCCTACATCTGATATACAACTTCAGCAAAGGATACAAGATTAACTAAAAAACATTTGTAGCCCACAATGTACTGATGACACATAGGTGGAGAAAGAAATAAGAGAAACATCACCCTTTACAATCACTACAAACAACATAAAATACTTGGGGTAACAGTAGCCAAAAAAGTGAAAGTCCATTTTGACTCTCTAAAGAAAGAAATTAAAGAAGGTACCAGAATATGGAAAGATCTCCCATGCTCTTGGATAGGTAGGATCCACATAGTAAAAATGGCAATCTTGCCAAAAGCAATCTACAGATTCAATGCAATCCCCATCAAAATCCAAACACAATTCTTCACAGACCTTGAAAGAATAATTCTCAACTTTATATGGAGAAACATAAGGCCCAGAAGACCTAAACAACCCTGTACAATAAAGGAACTTCTGGAGGCATCACCATCCCTGACTTGAAGCTCTATTACAGAGCTATAGTCCTGAAAACAGCTTGGTATTGTCACAAAAATAGAAAGGTAGACCAATGGAATAGAGTTGAAATCACTGATACTAACCCACATACCTACGAACACCTGATTTTTAGAAACATTCCAAATTTATATGCTGGAACAAAGAGAACACCTTCAACAAATGGTGCTGGCATAACTGGATGTGGACATGTAGAAGACTACAGATAGAACCAAACCATTTGCCTTGAACAAAACCTAAGTAAAATGGAACAAAGACCTCAACATAAACCCAGCCATACTAAGCCTATTAGAAGACAAAGTGGGAAATACCCTTGAATTAATTGGTACAGGAGACTGCTTCCTGAACAGCACATCAGCAGCACAGACACTGAGATCAACAATTACTAAATGGGGATCGGTCTCTGAGGACCCTGGGATCCTGACCCTGCTGAGATTGCTGGGCCATTCCAGCCCCCACAGAGTGCAGAGAGTGAAGAGGGGAGCTGCTTCAGCCCCTGCCTTGGGCCAAACTTCCATCTGCCCACCCTGGCAAACCATGCCCAAGGATCTTCGACAGGACACTCCACCCCTAAGGACCAAGCAACCCAGAGTCTGCTGACATCTCTGCGAGAGTGCTGCTCTCACCCACATAGAGAAAAAGTGCCTCAGACCTACAGCACCCAACTTGAAACCCATCAGAGTATCTAAGTCAATTGCACACACCTGAAGAGAACACCGGACCCATACACACCAGCAAAGTATGTGAAACCAACTGTACCCACTGGAACAAGAGATGGGAAGACGACAATATAAGAACACATCTAACAACAGGAAAACCAATATGATACCACCAGAGTCTAGGGACTCTACACCAGCGAGACATGAAGGTCCCAACACAGAAGAAGCAGAAGAGAGCAACCTTAAAAACAACTTCATGCAGATGATAGAGAACCTAAGAGAGGACATCAGAAAATCCTTCAGAGAAATGGAAGAAAAGACAAACCAAAAGATGCAAGAAATCAAGGAAAGTCAAGAAACCCAAGAAAATACAATTGAACACCTGAAGGAAACAGTTCAGGACCTGAAAACTGAATTAGAGTCAATAAAGGAAACACAAACTGGGGGAATGCTGGAAGGGAAAAAGCTGAGTAAACAATCAGGAACCACAGATGTAAGCATAACCAATAGAATACAAGAGATGGAAGACAGAATCTCAGACGATGAATACAAACTAGAGGAAATAAACTCATCAAGCAAAGAAAATCTGAAGTCCAACAAATCCTAACACAAAATATCCAGGAAATATGGGACCCCGTTAAAAGACCAAACCTAAGGATACTTGGTATAGAAGAAGGTGAAGAAACACAACTCAAAGCTGCAGAAAACATACTCAACAAAATCATAGAATAAAACTTTCCCAACCTTAAGTAAGACATGCCAATGAAAGTACAAGAAGACTACAGAATGCCAAATAGAATGGACCACAAAAGAAAGTCCCCACGACACATAATAATTAAAACACCAAATGTACAGAATAAAGAAAAATATTAAGAGCATCAAGGGAAAAAGGCCAAGTAACATATAAAGGCAATTCTGTCATAATTAACCAGACTTCTCCATGGAAACTCTGAAAGCTAGAAGGACATGGATAGATATTCTACAAACTCTGAGAGAACAGGGATGCCAGCCCTGACTACTATACCCAGCAAAGCTTGCAATCACTATAAATGGAGAAAACAAGATATTCCATGACAAAACCAGATTTAAACAATATGTAACCACTAATCCAGCCCTACAGAAAGTACTGGAAGGAAAACTCCAACCTAAGGAAATTAACTACACTCCCATAAACATAGGCAATAGATAATCCCACTCTAAAAAAAAAAAAAACACAAAATAAAAGGCAGGGTAAATCCACATACAATACCAGTACCAACAACAAACCAAAACAAACAAGAATAAACACTCAATGGACCTAAATTTCCCTCAATATTAATGGTCTTAACTCGCCTATAAAAAGACAGAGGCTAACAGATTGGATACGAAGACAGAATCCATCCTTCTGCTGCATACAAGAAACACACCTCGAATTCAAAGACAGACATTACCTCAGAGTAAAGGGTTGGGATAAGATACTCCAATCAAATGGACCCAAGAAACGAGCAGGGGTAGCTATCCTAGTATCTAACAAGATAGACTTCAAACTAAAATCAATCAAAAGAGATGAAGAAGGTTATTGCATATTCATCACAGGAAAAATCCTTCAGGAAGAAGTCTCAGTTCTAAACATCTATGCCCAAATACAAAGACACCAACATTCGTAAAAGAAACTTTATTAACACTCAAATAACAAATAAGGCCTCACACAGTTATAGTGGGAGATTCAACACCCCACTCTCACCACTGGACAGGACCACCAGACAGAAACTTAACAAAGAGACAAAGGAACTAACAGAAGTTATGACCCAATTGGGATTAACAGACATTTGCAGAACTTTCTATCCAAACACAAAAGAATATATCTTTTTTTCATCATCACATGGAACCCTATCAAAAACTGACCACCATCTTAGCAACATAGCAAACCTCAACAGGTACAAAAAATTGGAATAATCCCCTGTGTCTTATCAGACCACCATGCTTTAAAGTTAGAAATCAAAAACAAATCAAAGTGCAAAAAAACCTACCAACTCATGGAAATTGAACAACACGCAATTGCAACATTCCTGGATCAAGGACTAAATAAAGAAATTAAAGACTTCCTAGAATTCAATGAAAATGTAGACACAGCATAACCAAACTTATGGGACACTTTGAAAGCAGTGCTAAGAGGAAAGTTCATAGCTCTAAGTGCTCACATGAAGAAACTAGAGAATAGCCACACCAGAGAATTGAGATCACAGATGAATCCTCTAGAAAAAATGGAAGCAAATTCACCCCGGAGGAGAAGATGCCAGGAAATAAGCAAACAGAGCAGAAATCAATAAAGTCGAAACAAAGAAAACAATTCAAAGAATCAATAAAACAAAGAGTGGGTTCTTTGAGAAAATCAACAAGATAGACAAACTGTTATCCAACTAACAAAAAGGCAGAGAGAGATCTTGTAAATTAACAAAATCAGAAATGAAAAGGGGGGCATAACAACGGACTCTGAGAAAATTCAGAGAATCTTCAGGTCATACTTTGAAAACCTGTGCTCCACAAAAATTGAAAATTTAAAGGATATGGACAATTTTCTTGACAGTTATCACTTACCAAAATGGAATCAAGAACAGATAAGCAACTTAAACAGACCTATAACCTCTAAGGAAATAGAAGCAGTCATCAAAAGTCTCCCTACCCAAAAAAAAAAAAAAAAAAAAAAAACCCGGGGCCAAAGGATTCACTGCAGAATTCTACCAGAAATTCAAAGCAGTGCTAATACCAATAATCCTCAAATTGTTCCGCAAATAAAAGCAGAAGGGACACTGCCAAACTCTTTTTACTAGGCTAAAATAACCTTGATACCCAAGCCACACAAACACAACTAAGAAAGAGAACTACAGACCAATATACCTCATGGACATTGATACAAAAATTCTTAATCAAATCCTGGCAAGTCGAATACAAGATCCTATCAGAGAAATCATCCACCATGATCACCCCTAGGGATGCAAAGATGGTTCAACATATGAAAATCCATCAATGTAATTCACCATATAAATAGACTGAGGAAAAAAAACCACACATAGTCATCTCACTAGATACCGAAAAAGCCTGTGACAAAAATCTAACACCCATTCATGATAAAGGTCTTGGAGAAATCAGGGACAACAGGAACATTCCTCAACATAATCAAAGCAATATACAGCAAGCCAACATCAAATTAAATGGAGAGAAACTCAATCCAATTCCTCTCATTGGACAAGACTAGGCTGTCCACTCTCTCCATACCTCTTCAATACTGTCATTGAAGTCCTAGCTAGAGCTATAAGACAACAAAAGGAGATCAAGGGAATACAAATTGGAAAGGAAGAAACCAAATTCTCACTATTGGCAGACAATATGATAGTCTACATTAGTGACCAGAAAAACTCAACCAGCGAACTCCTACAGCTGATACACAACTTCAACAAAGTGGCAGCATACAGGATTACCTCAAAAAAATCCATAGCCCTACTATATACCGATGGCACATAGGTGGAGAAAGAAATCAGAGAAACATCACCCTTTACAATTGCCACAAACAACATAAAATACCTTGGGGCAACACTAAGCAAAAATGTGAAAGATCTGTACCATAAGAATTTTGAATCTCTAAAGAAAGAAATTAAAGGAGACACCAGAAAATGGAAAGATCTCCCATGCTCTTGGATAGGTGGGATCAACATAGTAAAAATGGCAATCTTGCCAAAATCAATCTACAGATTCACTGCAATCCCCATCAAAATCCCAACACAATTCTTCACAGACCTTGAAAGAACAATATTCAACTTTATATGGAGAAACAAAAGACCCAGGATACCAAAACAACCCAATACAATAAAGGAACTTCTGGAGGCATCGCCATCCCTGACTTCAGGCTCTATTAAAGTGCTATAGTCCTGAAAACAGCTTGGTATTGGCACAAAAATAGACTGGTAGACCAATGTAATAGAATTGAAATCCCTGATATTAACCCACACACCTATGAACAGCTGATTTTTGACAAACAATCCAACTTAGTACGGTGGAACAAAGAGAACATCTTCAACAAGTGCTTTTGGCATAACTGGTTGCATACATGTAGAAGACTGCAGTTAGACCCAAGCCTATCACCTTGCACAAAACTTAAGTCAAAATGGATCAAAGATCTCAAAATAAATCCAGTTACACTGAACCTATTAGAAGACAAAGTGGGAAATACCCTTGAATTAATCAGTACAGGAGACTGTTTCCTGAACATTACACCAGTAGCACAGACACTGAGGTCAAAAATTGACAAATGGGACCTCCTGAAACTGAGAAGCTTCTGTAAAGCAAAGGAGACAGTCAGCAATACAAAACAGTGGCCCACAGATTGGGAAAAGATATTCACCAACCCCACATCTGACAGAAGGCCGATCTCCAATATAAACAAAGAACTCAAGAAGCTAATCCCCCAAACACCAAACAACCCAATTAAAAAGTGGGGTACAGAACTAAATAGTCCATTCTCAATAGAGGAATCAAAAATGGCTGAAAGACACATAAGAAAGTGTTCAATATCCTTAGCCATCAAGGAAATGCAAATAAAAACAACTCTGAGATATCATCTTACTCCTCTCAGAATGGCCAAAATCAAAAACACCAATGACATTTTATGCTGGAGATGATGTGCAGATAGGGGAACACTCCTCCATCGTTGGTGGGAGTGCCAACTCCTACAACCACTTTGGATATTTGTATGGCAATTTCTCATGACAATGAGAATCAGTCTACCACAAGGTTCAGCAATTCCACTTGTAGGCATATACCCAAAAGAAGCACATTCATACAACAAGGACATCCATTCAGCTAAGTTCATAGCAGCACTATGTGTAATAGCCAGGACATGGAAACATCCCAGATGCTCCTCAACTGAAGAATGGATAGAGAAAATGTGGTACATTTATACAATGGAGTACTACACAGCTGGGAAAAAACAATGGAATCTTGAAATTTTGCAGCAAATGGATACAAAAAAATGAAATAAACCTCTGTATCTTATCAGATCACCATGCTTTAAAGTTAGAATTCAACAGCAACACAAATTGCAGAAAACCTACAAACTCATGGAAATTGAATAACACCCAATTGTACCATTCCTGGGTGTAGGAAGAAATAAAAAAAAAGGAATTAAAGAGTTCCTAGAATTTAATGAGAATATAGACACAACATACCCAATCTTAAGGACGTTCTCAAAGCAGTGCTAAGAGGAAAGTTCATAGCACTAAGTGCCCACATGAAGAAACAGAGAATACTCTCACTAGAGAATTGACAGAACAACGGAAAACTTTAGAACAAAAGGAGAAAACTCATCACAGAGGAGTAAAACCCAGGAAATAATCAAACTTAGGGCTGAAATCAATAGAGTAGAACGAGGAAAACATTACAAAGAATCAATGAAACAAAAAGTTGTTTGTTTGAGATCACTAAGATAGACAAACCTCTATGCAAACTACCCAAAAGGCAGAGAGAGAGAGAGAGAGCACGCTAATTAACAAAATCAGAAATGAAAAGGGGGATATAACAACAGACACTGGAATATTTGTTTTTTTGAGAGAAGGTTTTTCTGTGTAACAGCCCTGGCTGTCCTGGAACTCACTTCATAGAATAGGCCGGCCTGGAACTCAGAGTTCCATCAGCCTCCTGAGCTCTAGGATTGTTTTAAGTACAGGTCTTTGAAATACTTGGGCTTGAGTTTGTGCAGGGTGATTGCCTTAGTTATAGTTTTTAATTATGGAAAGTAAAGTCATGATCACAGCAACTCTCCTAAGAGGAAGCATTTAATTGGGGGCAGCATAGGGCTTCAGAGGTTCAGTCCATTGTCATCATGGCAGGAATCCTGAAGGTTTGCAGCCAGACATGGTGCTGGAGGAGCTGAGATTTCAACATCTTCATCTGCAGGCAAAAGGAAGTGAACTGAGTGTCACACTGAGCATAGCTTGAGCAGGAGACCTCAGAGTACACCCCATAGTGACCCATTTCTCCTACAAGGTCACATCTGCTCCAACAAGGCCATGCCTTTAATAGTGCTACTCCCTATGAGCTGATGCAGGCCAGTATGCTCAAACTTCCATGGTAATAGATCTGGGTCAAATTGTGTTTTTATATAGACTGATATCTTGCAATACCAGCACCATTTGCTGAAGATGCTTTCTTTTTCCACTCAATAATTGTGGCTACTTTGTCAAAAATTAGGTGTCCTTGAGTTTCTGGATTTACATCTGGGAGTTTAAATCAATTGCATTGATCAACCTGTTTTTATGTCAATCCCATGCTTGAAATTGTTGGGTGTGACACCATTTGAAGTTCTTTTACTTTACAATAGACAGTTGTTTATCTTCCTTGAGTTTTCAGACCACTCTTGTTTCTGTTTGTTGCTGAAAACCAGCTTTAATCGGTTATGGTCTGATAAGATACATGGGTTCTTCCATTTTTTCTATATTTGTTTAGGCTTGCTTTGTAAGTGTGTGGCCAGGTTTAGAAAAGGTTCTCTGAGGTGCTGAAAAGTAGGTATATATTTTGTGTTTGTGGGAAATGTTCTGTTGGTATATATTTGGTCCACTTGAGTCATAATTTCTGTTCCATTATTTCTCTATTTAATTCCCTAATTTTGTGTTTAGTTTTCTCTAGATAATATGACCCTTGGTGAAAGTAATGGCTTGAAATCTCCAACTGTTATTGTGTTGTGCTTATTATGTGATTTGAGTTTTAGAAATATTTCTTTAAACAATGTGGTTGCCCTTGCATTTGGGATGTGGATGTTCACAATTGAGATGTCATTCTTCTTGATTATTCTTTTGATGATTATGAAATGTCCAAGATCTTTTTTGATTAATAAATTAAAAAAATTGTTTCACTGGTTTTGTCTCATTTGTCTTTGTTTCTATTTTACAGATTTCAGGCCCAGTTTGATTATTTACAACTGTCTATTCCTGTTGGATGTGTTTACTGCTTTTTCTTCAGGTTGGCTGATGAGAAGAGAGAATGAGGTCTCTCTCATTTCTTTATGAAGTGTGCTATGAAATCTCCTCTTAGCACCACTTTCATTGTTTCCCCTTAAAGTGTGGTCTGGTTCTGCATTTATTTTCATTGAGTTCTAGGAAGTCTTATTTCCTTTTTCTGCCTTTGCCCAATAATCATTCAGTAAACAGTTGTTCAGTTTCCATGAGTTTGTAGGCTTTTGTTGTTTCTGTTGTGGTAATCCAGCTTTAATCAGTTATGGACTGAAAAGATAGAGTTTTTTCCCATTTTTGTATCTCTTTAGATTTGCTTTGTGACCTAGTATGGGGTCAGGATAGAGAAGGCTCTATGAGGTGCTGAGAAGAAGGTATATTCTTTTGTGTTTGGGTGAAATGCTCTTTCGATATATATTTGGTCGATTGCACTCATAATTTCTGTCAGTTCCATTATGTCTCTCTTTAGTTTCTCTTTGGATTACCTGTCCCTTGGTGAAAATAAGGTGTTGAAGTCTCCAAGTATAGCTGTATAGGACTTCATGTGTTATTGAAGCTTTAGAAATATTTATTTTACCAATGTAGTTGTCCATGCATTTGGGGCATAGATACTCATAATTGAGATGTCATTTGGGGGGATTTTTCCTTTGAATAATATGAAATATTCATGATCTCTTTTAAATAATTATGTTTGAAAGTCTATGCTGTTATATTTTAGAATGTCTCCACCACCTTGCCTCTTGTGTCCATTTTCTTGGAATATATATTCCAACCCTTTATTCTCATACAATGTCTACATTTGATACTAGCATACGTTTTTTGTATGGATGGAAAGGATGGATCCTGATTTCACAATCACTCTGTTAGTCTGTGCCTTTTTAATGGGGACGAGTCCATTGATGCATAGAGATATGAACAACTAATTGTTATTAATTCCTCCTTATTGTTGTTGCTGTTTGTGATGATACTGTGTGTTTGTGTGTGCACTTACCTACCTTTGGTTTTCAGAGTGCAAAATTTTTAAGTTTCTTTCTTTCTTGGGTGTATTTAACCTCCTTGGGTTGGAGTTTTCCTTCTCCTACCTTCTGAAGGAGATTTGTACATATTGTTTAAATTTGACATTCTCATGAAGTATCTTATTTTCTCTGTCTATGAGTATTGAATATTTTGCTGGTATAGTATTCAGGGCTAGCATCTGTGGTCTCTTAGAGTTTGGAAGACATTTGTCTGGGCCATTCTGGTTTTGAAGGTCTCAAGCAAGAAGTCAGTTGTAATTCTTATAGGTCTGCATTTATATGTTGTTATGTCTTTTTCCCTTTTAGCTTTTAATACTTGTTCCTTGTTCTACACATTTAATGTTTTATTACCAAGTAGTGGGGGAGGCATTCATTTCTGGTCCAATTTATTTAATGTTCTGTAAACTTCTTGTGCCTTTACTTAACTTTCCTGTGAAAGACCCCCGAAGAGGTACTTTCGTAGAAGGAGACCCGCACCCAGGAATCAGCAAGACCACGAACTTGGATGCAAACTGCAAGAGGCTTTATTGGAGATAAGGGTACCCGGGCGACTTAGCTTCTATGAGGCCAAGCGCGCCGAGCCAAGGGAAAGGGGTCCTTATATAGGGAAAAAGGTGCAAGCTAGAAGCAGGGATTCTATTGGATCATTCTAATGAGGCATTGTACAGAGCTATTCCCATTGGTCAGTGTAAATGAGGCGCTATACAGGGTTATTCAAATGAGGCGAAATACAGAGTCATTCAAATGAGGTGAAACACAGAGTCTTTCAAATGAGGCGAAATACAGAATCATTTCTATTGGATGGTTCAAATGAGACACAGAGCCATTCCAGATCAGCATATTCTCAAGGTCTGGTGTCTGGTACAACAGACTCAATTCCCCCCCTCCGAGTCCTGATGGCTGACCTTGGGGGCGGAGACCTTGGGACAGAGTGTTTCTCGTTGGGCGGGGGCTCAAGGGCAGGTCTCCAGGCCAGCTCACTTGGTGTTCGTTCTCCTGCCAGCCCACCTGAGGCTCGCCCTCCTGCCTGCCCACCTGGTGCTCGTTCTCGGGCCGGGAGGGCTAAGGGGCAGGGGTCTTTCACCTGCTTTAGGCAAGGAATTTTTCTTCTATGATTTTGTTGAAAATATTTAATGGGCCTATGAACTGGAAATCTTCTCTTTTTTTCTTTTTTAAATTTAAATTAGAAACAAACTTGTTTCACACTTCAATCCCAGATAACTCTGCCTCCCCTCTTCTCAGGTCCCCAATCAACCTCCATCCAATCCCCCTCAGCACCCCAGGAAGGATGAGGCCCTTGATGTGGAATCACCAAAGTTTGTCATATCATCCATGGCAGGGCCTATACCCTCCCCCCATGTGTCCTGGCTGAGACATCCTCCCTCCTTGTGGCATGGGCTCCGCTCCCAAAGTCTATTGGTACATCAGGGATAAATACTGATCTACCACCTGAGGCCCCAAACATTGTTTAGGCCTCCTCACTGAAACCCACGATCAGGGGGTCTGGATCCACCCCATGCTGTCCTCTCAGCTATCAGTCTGGGGTCCATGAGCTCCCCCTTGCTCAGGTCAGCTGTTTCTGAGGATTTAAACACCCCATTCTTGAGCCCTTGGCTCATCACTCCTCCCTCGCTGCAACGGGTTCCAGGTGTTCAGTTCAGTTTTTAGCTGTGAGTGTCTGCCAATGCATCCATCAGCCACTGGGTAAAGGCACTAGGTTGGCATTTATGGTAGCATCTCCACCATTGCTTAGATGGCCAGTTGGTGTCATCCTTGTAGATCTCTGCAAATCTCACTAGTGCCAGATCTCTCCTCAAACATATAATGGCTCCCTCAAATATGGTATCTCTCATCCTACTCTTCTGTATTCTTCCCGCGACTCAACCTTCCTGCTCCCCCATTTCCTCCTCACCCATGAGGGGTTGGTGAATATCTTTTCCCAGTCTGTGGGCTGCTGTTTTGTCTTGTTGACTGTATGCTTTGCCTTACAGAAGCCTCACAGTTTCAGAAGGTCCATTTTTAAATATGAATCTCAGTGTCTCTGCTACTGGTGTTATGTTCAGGGTCTGGCAGACAGGGAAATCGAAAACGGGGAGGTGCACTAGAGAAGCCCCTGGGACTCACCTCTCCACCAGAGTGTGGAGGGGCAAGACCGGAATGGCGGCCTTGAACTGAGATTATTCTTTTTTTATTCCTATTGTTCTTGGGTTTTTTCTTTTCATAGTGTCCCAGATTTCCTAAATTTTCAGTGACAGGAAATTTATAGATATAACATTTTCTTAGACCATTTCCTTAGACTGGTGTATCAATTTCTTCTCTCATATATTCTACACCCGTGATTGTCTCTTCCATCTCTTGTATTCTGTTGCTGATTCCTGAATCTATAGTTCCTGTTTACTTGCCTAGATTTTTTCATCTCCCAGATTCCCTCTGTTTGATTTTTCTTTATTGCTTCTACTTCCACTTTCAGGTCCTGAACTGTTTTATTCATTAACTCAATTGTTTATTGGTTTTTTCCTGGATTTATATAAGGGATTTATCCATTTACCCTTTCAGGGCCTCTATCATCTACATGAGATTGGATATAACTACATTTTCTTTTGTTTCTACTGTGTTGGAATATCCAAGGCTTACTCTAGAAGGAAAGCTGGGCTCTAGTGGTGTAATATTGCCTTAACTACTATTGACTATGCTCTCAAACTGCCAAGTAGGTCAACTGGGTTTGAATTACTATAGGGTTAGAGGTAGAATTCTGAGCTTATCTTTGTTGGATGGAATTGGGGGAGGGATTATTTTCTGTAGGTTTTTGTTTCCACTCTGGTCTTTTGTCCTAAATGACATGTGGCTCTGGTAACTAGAGAATCTTCAGCACCAGTAGAGTGTCCCCACTGTGATTCTGACAGCATGCATGTAATGTGGGGTTCCAAGTACTGGCTTGGTCTCTGGGGTTCTAGGTACCAGTGTGACCTCCAGTAAATCATGGGTCTTCTGCCGGCATTGTGAATTGGGATATGGAGCCCAGGGGTTAGAGTTGGGAATAACTGGACAGGCTTTAATGATAGTTAGCTGGCAGTTGGCAGTGTCTAACCTAGAGTTCTAGTAGCAGCATGGAATCAGGTAGAGCAGCAGTACCATGTCAGGGTTGTCAGCTAGAATATGGTGTGCAGGAGGGGCAATAATACCTACTTGTTTGTTTTTAATTAACAATAACTAATAAATAATAACAAAATTCCACAAATGAATAACCTGTTATTATGAAAATCAACATGGATGTTCTTAATGAGACAGAAACCCTTTCCATGAGATCCAGAACTAACACTGCTGGATAAAGGCCTAAAGGAAACATCCAGCATGCCAGAGACGAGTGCACATGGTCAAAGCAGGGACATTCAAAATGGCAAAGAAGTGGGAGCCATAGCCCCAAGATGGCACCTGGCTGGATGCCAGGGAGACCGAGCTTAGCTGTAAACAAGCCTTATTTGGAAGCGCTTAGTGGATCTGGTGTGCCTCCTCCAGCTGTGACCTATCTGGGATCACCAGGTGGCATGAGCTAATTGGGTAATTAGCTTGCTATCCAGGATTGTCAGGTGGCATGAGTTAACTGGGTAATGGCTTGCTTTTAAGGGCTTGCCAGGGGGGCTAGTAGATAGAAGAAGCAGAGAGAGAAGCTGAGGTGGAAGGAGAAGGAGAAGCTGATGTACAAGGTTCCTGAATAAACTGCTTGAAGAAGAGTCGTGGTTGTGTCCTTCTTGCTGGTCGAGATTGGTGCGACAGGATCCCCTGAGTGTCTATCTGCTGGAGAATGAGGAAGGACCGGGAGTAGCCATATGGTGGGGAAAAGCTCAGTCATAATAACCTCCATTTACAAAACTAGACACAGTTCTGTATTTCTGCAAATACTCAACGTGATCTATACATTCATAGCAGTAACTTGAGACTCATATTACACTCTCTAATGATGTCCCTACGTCACTGAGTGAATGACCATGCTGCTCTATGTGTCAGTTTTAATGTAGGTATGGTGGGAACACGGATCTTACAGGAAATGAATTTTCTAAAAACATGATTTGGGTACATTATGACACAGAAAATGGTAGTGGAAGATCTGAATCCCTATCTGGATACAATGGGCAGGTAGACCTGCACACTTTCCAGTGTACAGACTTGAAGCTACAGATCCTGGGAGTGATTAGGTTGGCTGAAAAGCAGTACAAATATTAATCTCACCATGAAGAAAATTCATAGGGGAATTAATTTGAACCACATGATACTGTAAGTTTCAACATTGAATTAACATGTTAGTGTACCTTTTGGTATCAGTACAGATGACTTTATATTTAACTCCTTTTAAAATTCTACTTCCAAGATTTTAATCATTGTTTGACAGACTTTGTCCTTTCAGCCCCTACAGAGGATCATACTTTGTGTAGAGAGGACAATCATGCACAGTAATCAACACACAATCTATCTGTTCATAAATATTGCCACATAGAACTTGTGTTCCATGGTGGACAGTCAGTAACAACCTTCTGAGACCATGGAAATAACAGGAAATGGCCATGCTCAAGCTAAAACTGTCCTTCCTTCAGGCACTCTGACTTCCACAAACTCAAAATAACACCCACCTTGTCCTCATGCTCATGAGTTATGTTACATGGGAGGCCATATGCATGCAAACTCACACTGTGTGATTCACTTAAAACATACTAAAGCCAGAAGTTTCACTTTCTTTCTCCAAGGATAGAGGGGGGCTAATTCAGCTAACTCACTATTATTAACTGAGACAATGCATTCTGAGTCACTACAGAAAAGTATCATGGCCCATGGCCATGAGTACCCAGCAATTCCCAGTGTGGGGTATCACTCATGTTTTAATCCATCATCCCTTCTTCACAAACACTTGCAAATGGGGGTTGAGAGAGCAACACCAGCACAGGGGAAGCATGGAATTGATAGAGTCCCAGAAAAGAGCAAGGATTGCAGAAATTAAACTACCACTATATAACCTTCAAGAACACAAGGACAGAGGGCTTGAAATGATTCTGGATAGCATGATGATCCTGAATCTAGCAACCTCTTGGAAATCATACCTAGATAATAGCTAAGCACTGCTGAGAGAGAAAAATTGGTATTTACTAGAGATAAGGCCCTTTCCTGGTTATAGAACAATTATGAGTGTGACCTGAAAACATGTATATGCAAACATCACACAGATTCAGCACATTGTAGGCATTAACTAATTCTTTTTCAATAGGTACGTGTCAATTTCTAATTTTGAGTGGCTGTATATTTAAGAGGGGGTGGGAAAATGAAAATGCTAAGAGAGAAAAGGTGTTTGAATGGTATAGTTTTATATTCATTTTAAAACAATAAGGTTCTGGAATTATTTACTGGAAGTCTTAGCCTGGGTTTCATGTGCAATATTATAATATTTATGCAATGACACATATTCCATACATGCCTATTTTAGTTTAACACTTCTGACCTCACGACAGACCTCCCTTCTAAAAAGGAGTCACAATGACAGACACTACAACATCGTGTTGGACATGTAGTTTGCATGGAAACATGAAGCAATACTTTGAGACTTTGAATCAGCTGACATCCCAGGGTATAATGCTTTGCCCTCTCCTACAACCCCATGGTACTCACACGTTTCCCCAAGCCCATCTCTCATATTAAATCTGTCCCACTATGAAGCCTTCATTGGAAAGGAAAGCAACACAGAGAGATGACTACAAGCTCACTCAACTTCTTCCTACAACAGCAGAATATCTTTCCGCCTTTTGTTTATGATTTATACTGTATGGTGTGTGTTGGACTCCAGACAGCCAGAAGTTATGTAAAAACTAGGCATTATAAAATTTCCTATTTGGATTTAGATTCGATGCTCAATTATTTTCTTCTTGGGAGCCATACAGATTGGCGGGAACCTTTAAGCCAAACTTGGCTAGCCACAGGATTATAGAACTCTCTTTTGATTATAAATGGCTTCTAGAAGCATGAGCACCCAGAAGGAACAACATGACCCAGATGTCAATCCTTTGCTCCAAACACAAGCCCACTTACCTAAGCAAACCTCCCAGATCTCACCATTCACCTAGGTAACCCTCCGTCTCCCCACCACCCATGAAATTTTTACCCTGTCAACATCCTCTTTCTATAGTTTTCTAACATCCTGCTTAAACTAACACCTGGTTCTTGGCCTCTTCTCCCCCTCTCCTTTAACCCATACTACTGACTATAAAAGCTAGCCTGGAAAAAAATAAAATTCGCCACTTGATCAGAATCCTGTCGTGTGGTCATTCTCTCAGGTCTCTTGTCCCTTTTCCCCTTCCAGGACTTCTAGGTCTAGGTTGCTGTCCTGCGGATTGGGACAACTACATTTTCCCACAACTCAAATGCACTTAATTGCTTTTGCATTATCTACACACATATTAGACTATTTTTCACTGTTTGCAAATCAAGTTGTCTGTGGAAGAAAGAAAGCTTTGGAGATGCATGCAATGCAGTGTGGGATAACCAATGAAATGAGAAACACTGCCCAGCTGCAAGAATGCCTATATCATTGCACATAATGTGTCAATTAGGACTTTGAGTGCTTAAATTATAGCAGACTTCTTGATATGTTATCAATATTTGACATTTATAATTGTTAAATCTTTTATTTTGTCATTACTAATATCTAGCTTGATTTTTTAAATTTTTTATTAGAATTAGAAAGAAAATTATTTTACATGTCAACCCAGGTCCCTTGCCCTCCCCTCCTCCCCTGCCCCTGTAACTAACACCTTACATATCCCATACCCTTTCTGCTCCAAGGGAGGGTGAGGCCTTCCATAGGGAGGGTCTTCAAAGTCTGTCTTAATCTTTGTGATAGGGCCTAGGACAATCCCCTTGTGTCTAGGCTCAGGGAGTATTCCTCCATATAGGATGGGCTCCCAAAGTCCATTACTATACTAGGGATAAGAACTGATCCACTACAAGAAATCCCATAAATTTTCAAGGTCTCCTGAACTGACACCCACATTCAGGGGGTCTGGATCAGTCCCATGCTGGTTTCCCAGCTATCAGTCTGGGGAACAAGACCTCTCCCTTGTTCCGGTCATCTGTTTCTGTGGGTTTCACTAGCTTGGTATGAACCCATTTGCTCATCAGTCCTCCTCCTCTGCAACTGGATTCCAGTTCAGTTCAATGTTTAGCTGTGGGTGTTTGCTTTTACTTCCACCAGCTGTTGGATGAAGGCTTTATGATATCATATGAATCAGTCATCAATCTCATTATCAGGAGAGGACATTTAAGGTAGCCTCTCCTCTGCTGCTTAGATTGTTACTTGTTGTCATCTTTGTAGCTCTCCAGACATATCCCTAGTACCTGATTTCTCTTTAAACCTATAATGTCCCCCTCTATTAAATTAATTCTTATCTTGTTCTCTTCTGTTCTTCCCTCAACTCCACCTACCTGCTCCATCATGTTTTCCTCAACCCTCCTCTTCTCCCCTTCTCATTCTGCTAGTTCCCTCTCCCCTCCCTCCCCCTGCGCTCCCATTTGTTCATGAGATCTAATCCCTCTCACCTTCTCCAGGAGACCATGTGTTTTCCTTATTGTCTCTATTTCAGTTTACATGTTCTGAACTGTTTCCTTCAGTTGTTTGATTGTATATCCATCGCCTTCCTTAATTCCTTGCATCTTTTGTTTTGTCTTCACTTTATCTGAAGGATTTCCTGATTTCCTCTCATAGGGTCTCCATTGTCTGCATGAAGTTGTTTTCAAGGTTGCTTGCTCTCTTCTGTTTCGTCTGTGTTGGGATGTTCAGGTCTTTCTGGTGTAGAGTCCCTAGACTCTGGTGGTGGCATATTGGTTTTCCTGTGTTCTAGTACTTTTGCCTTCCCATCTCTTCTTCCAGTGGGTGCAGGTGGTGTCTCTACCATTGCTGGTGTGTATGGGTCCAAGGTTCTCTTCCAATGGGTGCAATTAGCTCTGATACTCTGATGAGTTGCAGGTGCAGGTGGGTGTAGGTGTGTCTGAGGCACTTTCTCTACAGGTGGGTAAGAGCAGAAGTAGCACAGAGAAGTCAGAAGACTCTGGGTTGCTTGGTCCTCAGGAGCCAAGTCGACCTACCTGCAGACCACAGGGAAGGAGTTCCCAGAGTGGGCAGGCAGAAGTAAGGTCCAAGTAGGGGGCCAAAGCAGCTCACATCTACTCTGAACTCTGCTTTTACTTCCACCAGCTGTTGGATGAGGGCTTTACATTATCATATGAATTAGTCATCAATCTCATTATCAGGTGAGGACATTTAAGGTAGCCTCTCCTCTGCTGCTTAGATTGTTACATGTTGTCATCTTTGTAGCTCTCCAGACATTTCCCTAGTGACTGATTTCTCTTTAAACCTATAATGGCCTTGAACTCAAATCACTGCTGTTGTCTCTGTCTCTTGAGTGATGAGATTCAGGGCCCACCATACTTGGCTCCATTCCTAACATCTGTAATTAGAGCCACATCTGTAGATGGAAACACACTAACATGCAAGACATAAGACATACATTCTTCAGACCAGAACTCAGTATGTTCTGCTATGACACAGAGGATCAAGAAGAAATGATATATACATCAGTATGATAGAAGTCAAGGACTTCTGCCATCTACCAAAAGGTTTCTTAATCTAAGGAAGGAGATGCCCATAAAGATACAAGAAACATAGAGAAGGTCAAATAGAATCGATCAGAAAGAAAAATTCCCTTTCAACATAATAATTAAAACACTAGTCTTCAAGAACAAAGAATATTAAATGCAGAAAGGGGAAAAGAACAAACAATATACAAAGGCAAACCAATTAGAATTACAGCTGAATTAACAATGGAGACTCTAACAGCCACAAGGGCCTAGAAAATGAGTGCTGCAGACTCAAAGAAATCACAGACTACAGCCCAGAATATTATACCCAGCAAAACTTTCAATCACCATTAATGGAGAAAATAGCATTCCATATTAAAGCCAATATATCTATGTATAGTTCCAGTCATACAGAAGGTTCTACTATGAAAATTACAACCAGAGGATGTTCAATACACCCAATAAAACACAAAGAATTAATCTCAGAGCAACAAAATCAAAATCAAAAGGAGGGAAGCACTAACATCACCAAGCCCACCAACAAGTAATAGGAATCAACAGTCATTGATCATTGGTATCTCACAATATCAGTGGACCTAATTCCCCAATAAAAAGACAAAGACTAACAGAATGGATGTGAAAATATGATCTGAGCTTCTGTTGCATTCAAGAAAAACACCTTATCAAGAATCAGCAACATCTCAAGGTAAAGAGAGAGAAAAAGATATTCCAAGCAAAAGGACCTAACAATCAAGCTGGTGCAGCCATGATAGTATCTAATGACAGAGACTTCAACCCAAAATAATAAAAAAGACAGGGCAGGATACTATATCCTCAGGAGAGGAATAAATCCACCAAGGTGACATTTCCATTCTTAAAAATCTATTCCCCAAACAAAAGGGCAACCACATTTACAAAAGAAACATTACTAAAGCTTCAATCACTTACTGAACCCCACAAACTGAGAGTGGGTACTGTAATACCCAATTCTCATCACTGGACAGGCCAACCACACAGAAACTAAACTGAGGAATACTGGAACTATCATATGCTATGGAAACAGACCTATAATTGATATTTTAGATCTTGGTACCCAATCACAAAAGAATATACCTACTTCTCTGCACCTCATGGAACTTTCTCCAAAATTGACTCAACCACAAAGCAACAGTGAACAGACACAAGAAAACTGAAAAACTCCCTGCATCCTACCACAACACCAAGGATTAGAGTTGAATATCAAGAGCACTAGAAAGGACAGAAAGCTTAAACACTCATAGAAAACAACTCTCTTGAAGAAAAATGGTTGAGACAGATAGAAAGAAAGAATATGAATACACAACATAATCAAACTTATGGGACACAATGAAACTTCTGCTAAAAGGAAATTTCATAGCACTAAGTACCTACATAAAACAAGAGAAATACTGGAGATATCTCATAGTAGCAACTTAACAGCACACCTGCAAACTCTAGAAGAAAAAGGAATAATCATACCCAAGACTAATAGACAGTACGAAATACTCACACTGTGGAATGAAATTAATAAAAAGAAGAAACAAAATAATACAGAGAATCAATGAAACAAGGAGTTTTTCTTTGAGAAAATTAACAAGCCAGGGAAAGCCTTATATGAATAAATTTAAAGGCAGAGGGATACTGTCAAATTAACAAAATCAGAAATCACAAGGAGAACCTAACAACAGACAATAAGGAAATCCAGAGAATCATTAGGTCATAATTTCTAAAACCTATAGCCCACAAAACCGACAAATCTCAAATAAATGGATAATGCTTTAGATGGGTATCACTTACCAAAGCTAATCCGGGTCAGAAAAGCAATATGTATAACCCCTAGTGAAATGGAAGCAATCATTGAAATTTCCCAAACAAAATAGCCCAGGGCAAGACAGGTTTAGCAGAGAAGTCTATCAGACTTTCAAGTAAGAATTAATTCCAATACTCCACAATATTATACAGAACAGAAGTAACAATGTCCAATCCATTTTATGATGCTAAAATTACCTTCATACACAAACCATATAAAAACCTAACAAAGAAAGAATTACTGACCAATGTCCCAGGGCACATTGATGCAAAATACTCAATACTCACAAATGGAATCGATGAACACTTCCAAAGGAGTATTATCCATTTAGCAAGTGGCTTGATTTTTTATATGCAGGAATGTTTCAACATATGAAAATCTGTCAATGTAATCCACCATTAAAGACACTGAAAGAAAAAAAAACATGATCATCTCAATAGATGCTGAAAAAGCCTTAGATAAAATCCAACAAACCTTCAGTATTTCATACACAGTTGTAGTGTATTTTGACAATTTCTCCAAACTCTCTCTGATGCTATACTTGTCCACCCAAATTGTTGTCTTTTTTAAAGAGAATGCCATACCTATATCAAGATTTCAAAGCTTTCAATCAATATAGATGGAGAAAAGAAGATATTCCATGACAAAGCCAGAATCAAACAATACATATCCAACAATCCAGCCCTACAGAAAGTACTGGAAGGAAATCTGCAACCAAAGGAATTTAACTACAACCAGAATAACATAGGCAATAGATAATCCCACTTTAGCCACAGCCAAAGGGAAAAAGGGACAGAATACCACACATAATCTTGCCACAATCACCAAATCAAAAACAAATGAGAATGAACAATCAATGGTCAGTAATATCCATTAACATTAATGGTCTTAACTTACCTATAAATGAACAGATTAGCAGAATGGGTATGAACATGGAATCTTTCTTCTGCTGCATACAAGAAATATACCTCAACTTCAAAGACAGACGGTACCTAAGAATTAAAGTGTGGGGAAACATTTTCCACTCTAATGGACCCAAGAAACAAGTGGTTGTAGCAATCTTAATATGCAACAAAGTGGACTGTAAACTAAAATCAACCAAAAGAGAAGAAGGAGGTTACTTAAAGATTTCCTAGAATTCAGTGAGAATATGAACACAACATACCCAAACCTATGGAATATTTGAAAGCAGTGCTAAGAAGAACATTCATAGCACTAAGTGCCCACATGAAGTAACCAGAAAATAATCACACTAGAGAATTAACAGCACAACTGAAAGCTTTAGAAAATAAAGATGCCAATACACCCCAGAGAAGCAAATGCCAGGAAATAACTAATTGAGGGCTGAAATCAATAAAATGGAAACTATAAGAACAATACAAAGGATCAATATAACAAACATTGGGTTTTTTGAGAAAATCAACAAGATAGACAAACCTTTCTCCAAACTTACCAAACAGCAGGGAGTGAACATCCAAATTCATAAAATCAGGAATGAAAAGGGGGACATAACAACAGACACAGAGGAAATCCAGAGAACCATCAGGTTATACTTCAAAAACCTATATTCCTCAAAATTCAAAAATCTAAAGGAAATGGACAATTTTCTGGACAGATTTCACTTCTCAAAATGAAATCAAGAACAGATAAGCAACTTAAATAGACCTCAAACCCCTAAGGAAATTGAAGCAGTCATCAGAATTCTTCCAACTAAAAAAAGGCCAGGGCCAGATTGCTTCAATGCAGAATTCTACCAGAAATTCAAGGTACAGCTAATACCAATTCTCCTCAAAGTATTCCACACAATAGAAGCAGAAGGGTCATTGCCAAACTCTTTTTATGAGGCTTCAATAACCCTAACCCAAGCCACACAAAGACCAATATCCCTCATGAACATCGATGCAAAAATTTTCAATAAAATACTCTCAAATCAAATATAAGAACACATCAGAGAAATAAACCACCATGATCAATTAGGCTTCATCCCAGGCATGCAAGGATTGTTCAACATACAAAAATCCATCAATGTAATTAATGGTATAATCAGATTGAGGGGAAGAAAAACCCACAAGATCATCTCACTACATGCCGAAAAAGCCTTTTACAAAATCCAACACCCCTTCATGATAAAGGTCTTGGAGAAATCAGGGACAATAAGAACATACCTCAACATAATGAAAGCAATATACAGCAAGCCAATAGCCAACATCATATTAAATGGAGAGAAACTCAACAAAATTCCTCTAAAATCAGGGACAAGACAAGGCTGTCCACTCTCTCCATACCTCTTCTATATTGTCTTTGAAGTTCTACCTAGAACAATAACACAACAAAAGGAGATCAAGGGAATAAAAATCAGAAAAGAAGAATTCAAACTCTATTTGCAGATGATATGATAGTATACATAAGTCACCCCAAAAACTCTACCAGGGAATTCCTACAGCTGATATACATCTTCAGCAAAGGATACAAGATTAACTAAAAAACATTTGTAGCCCACTATGTACTGATGACACATAGGTGGAGAAAGAAATAAGAGAAACATCACCCTTTACAATCATTACAAACAACATAAAATACTTGGGGTAACAGTAGCCAAAAAAGTGAAAGTCCATATTGACTCTCTAAAGTAAGAAATTAAAGAAGGTACCAGAATATGGAAAGATCTCCCATGCTCTTGGATAGGTAGGATCCGCATAGTAAAAACGGCAATCTTGCCAAAAGCAATCTACAGATTCAAAGCAATCACCATCAAAATCCAAACACAATTCTTCACAGACCTTGAAAGAATAATTCTCAACTTTATAAGGAGAAACATAAGGCCCAGAAGACCAAAACAACCCTGTACAATAAAGGAACTTCTGGAGGCATCACCATCCCTGACTTGAAGCTCTATTACAGAGCTATAGTCCTGAAAACAGCTTGGTATTGGCACAAAAACAGACAGGTAGACCAATGGAATAGAGTTGAAATCCCTGATACTAACCCACATACCTACGAACACCTGATTTTTAGAAACATTCCAAATTTATATGCTGGAACAAAGAGAACACCTTCAACAAATGGTGCTGGCATAACTGGATGTGGACATGTAGAAGACTACAGATAGAACCAAACCATTTGCCTTGAACAAAACCTAAGTAAAATGGATCAAAGACCTCAACATAAACCCAGCCACACTAAGCCTATTAGAAGACAAAGTGGGAAATACCCTTAAATTAATTGGTACAGGAGACTGCTTCCTGAACAGTACACCAGCAGCACAGACACTGAGATCAACAATTACTAAATGGGGATCGGTCTCTGAGGTCCCTGGGATCCTGACCCTGCTGAGATTGCTGGGCCATTCCAGCCCCCACAGAGTGCAGAGAGTGAAGAGGGGAGCTGCTTCAGCCCCTGCCTTGGGCCAAACTTCCATCTGCCCACCCTGGCAAGCCATGCCCAAGGATCTTCGACAGGACACTCCACCCCTAAGGACCAAGCAACCCAGAGTCTGCGGACATCTCTGCACCAGTGCTGCTCTCACCCACATAGAGAACAAGTGCCTCAGACCTACCTGAACCCAACTTGAAACCCATCAGAGTATCTAAGTCAATTGCACACACCTGAAGAGAACACCAGACCCATACACACCAGCAAAGTAAGTGACACCAACTGTACCCACTGGAACAAGAGATGGGAAGACGACAATATAAGAACACATCTAACAACAGGAAAACCAATATGATACCACCAGAGTCTAGGGACTCTACACAAGCAAGACATGAAGGTCCCAACACAGAAGAAGCAGAAGAGAGCAACCTTAAAAACAACTTCATGCAGATGATAGAGAACCTAAGAGAGGACATCAGAAAATCCTTCAGAGAAATGGAAGAAAAGACAAACCAAAAGATGCAAGAAATCAAGGAAAGCCAAAAAAGCCAAGAAAATACAATTGAACACCTGAAGGAAACAGTTCAGGACCTGAAAACTGAATTAGAGACAATAAAGGAAACACAAACTGGGGGAATGCTGGAAGGGAAAAAGCTGAGTAAACAATCAGGAACCACAGATGTAAGCATAACCAATAGAATACAAGAGATGGAAGACAGAATCTCAGACGATGAATACAAACTAGAGGAAATAAACTCGTCAAGCAAAGAATATCTGAAGTCCAACAAATCCCTAACACAAAATATCCAGGAAATATGGGACCCCGTTAAAAGACCAAACCTAAGGATATTTGGTATAGAAGAAGGTGAAGAAACACAACTCAAAGCTGCAGAAAACATACTCAACAAAATCACAGAATAAAACTTTCCCAACCTAAAGAAAGACATGCCAATGAAAGTACAAGAAGACTACAGAATGCCAAATAGAATGGACCACAAAAGAAAGTCCCCACGACACATAATAATTAAAACACCAAACGTACCGAATAAAGAAAAATATTAAGAGCATCAAGGGAAAAAGGACAAGTAACATATAAAGGCAATTCTGTCAGAATTAAACCAGACTTCTCCATGGAAACTCTGAAAGCTAGAAGGACATGGATAGATATTCTACCAACTCTGAGAGAACAGGGATGCCAGCCCTGACTACTATACCCAGCAAAGCTTTCAATCACTATAAATGGAGAAAACAAGATATTCCATGACAAAACCAGATTTAAACAATATGTAACCACTAATCCAGCCCTACAGAAAGTACTGGAAGGAAAACTCCAACCTAAGGAAATTAACTACACTCGCATAAACATAGGCAATAGATAATCCCACTCTAAAAAAAAAATAAATAAATAAAATAAAAGGCAGGGTAAATCCACGTACAATACCAGTACCAACAACAAACCAAAACAAACAAGAATAAACACTCAATGGACCTAAATTTCCCTCAATATTAATGGTCTTAACTCGCCTATAAAAAGACAGAGGCTAACAGAATGGATACGAAGACAGAATCCATCCTTCTGCTGCATGCAAGGAACACACCTCGAATTCAAAGACAGACATTACCTCAGAGTAAAGGGTTGGGATAAGATACTCGAATCAAATGGACCCAAGAAACGAGAAGGGGTAGCTATCCTAGTATCTAACAAGATGGACTTCAAACTAAAATCAATCAAAAGAGATGAAGAAGGTTATTGCATATTCATCACAGGAAAAATCCATCAGGAAGAAGTCTCAGTTCTAAACATCTATGCCCAAATACAAAGACACCAACATTCGTAAAAGAAACTTTATTAAAACTCAAATCACAAATAAGGCCTCACACAGTTATAGTGGGAGACTTCAACACCCCACTCTCACCACTGGACAAGACCACCAGACAGAAACTTAACAAAGAGACAAAGGAACAAACAGAAGTTATGACCCAATTGGGATTAACAGACATTTATAGAACTTTCTATCCAAACACAAAAGAATATATCTTTTTTTTCATCATCACATGGAACCCTATCAAAAACTGACCACCATCTTAGCAACATAGCAAACCTCAACAGGTACAAAAAAAATTGGAATAATCCCCTGTGTCTTATCAGACCACCATGCTTTAAAGTTAGAAATCAAAAACAAATCAAAGTGCAAAAAACCTACCAACTCATGGAAATGGAACAACACGCAATTGCAACATTCCTGGATCAAGGACTAAATAAAGACTTAAAGACTTCCTAGAATTCAATGAAAATGTAGACACAGCATAACCAAACTTATGGGACACTTTGAAAGCAGTGCTAAGAGGAAAGTTCATAGCTCTAAGTGCTCTCATGAAGAAACTAGAGAATAGCCACACCAGAGAATTGATATCACAGATGAAACCTCTAGAAAAAATGGAAGCAAATTCACCGTGGAGGAGAAGATGCCAGGAAATAAGCAAACAGAGAGCAGAAATCAATAAAGTCGAAACAAAGAAAACAATTGAAAGAATCAATAAAACAAAGAGTGGGTTCTTTGAGAAAATCAACAAGATAGACAAACTGTTATCCAACTAACAAAAAGGCAGAGAGACATCTTGCAAATTAACAAAATCAGAAATGAAAAGGGGGGCATAACAACGGACTCTGAGAAAATTCAGAGAATCTTCAGGTCATACTTTGAAAACCTGTGCTTCAAAAAAATTGAAAATTTAAAGGATATGGACAATTTTCTAGACAGTTATCACTTACCAAAATGGAATCAAGAACAGATAAGCCACTTAAACAGACCTATAACATCTAAGGAAATAGAAGCAGTCATCAAAAGTCCCCCTACCAAAAAAAAAAAAAAAAAAACCCGGGGCCAAAGGATTCACTGCAGAAGTCTACCAGAAATTCAAAGCAGTGCTAATACCAATAATCCTCAAATTGTTCCGCAAATAGAAGCAGAAGGGACACTGCCAAACTCTTTTTACTAGGCTAAAATAACCTTGATACCCAAGCCAAACAAAGACACAACTAAGAAAGAGAACTACAGACCAATATCCCTCATGGACATTGATACAAAATTCTTAATACAATCCTGGCAAATCGAATACAAGATCCTATCAGAGAAATCATCCACCATGATCAAGTAGGCTTCACCCCCAGGGATGCAAAGATGGTTCAACATATGAAAATCCATCAATGTAATCCACCATATAAATAGACTGAGGAAAAAAAAAAACACATGGTCATCTCACTAGATACCGAAAAAGCCTGTGACAAAAATCTAACACCCATTCATGATAAAGGTCTTGGAGAAATCAGGGACAACAGGAACATTCCTCAACATAATAAAAGCAATATACAGCAAGCCAACATCAAATTAAATGGAGAGAAACTCGATCCAATTCCTCTAATTGGACAAGACTAGGCTGTCCACTCTCTCCATACCTCTTCAATACTGTCATTGAAGTCCTAGCTAGAGCTATAAGACAACAAAAGGAGATCAAGGGAATACAAATTGGAAAGGAAGAAACCAAATTCTCACTATTGGCAGACAATATGATAGTCTACATTAGTGACCAGAAAAACTCAACCAGCGAACTCCTACAGCTGATACACAACTTCAGCAAAGTGGCAGCATACAGGATTACCTCAAAAAAATCCATAGCCCTACTATATACCGATGGCACATAGGTGGAGAAAGAAATCAGAGAAACATCACCCTTTACAATTGCCACAAACAACATAAAATACCTTGGGGCAACACTAAGCAAAAATGTGAAAGATCTGTACCATAAGAATTTTGAATCTCTAAAGAAAGAAATTAAAGGAGACACCAGAAAATGGAAAGATCTCCCATGCTCTTGGATAGGTGGGATCAACATAGTAAAAATGGCAATCTTGCCAAAATCAATCTACAGATTCACTGCAATCCCCATCAAAATCCCAACACAATTCTTCACAGACCTTGAAAGAACAATATTCAACTTTATATGGAGAAACAAAAGACCCAGGATACCAAAACAACCCTATACAATAAAGGAACTTCTGGGGGCATCACCATCCCTGACTTCAGGCTCTATTAAAGTGCTATAGTCCTGAAAACAGCTTGGTATTGGCACAAAAATAGACTGGTAGACCAATGTAATAGAATTGAAATCCCTGATATTAACCCACACACCTATGAACAGCTGATTTTTGACAAACAATCCAACTTAGTACGGTGGAACAAAGAGAACATCTTCAACAAGTGCTTTTGGCATAACTGGTTGCATACATGTAGAAGACTGCAGTTAGACCCAAGCCTATCGCCTTGCACAAAACTTAAGTCAAAATGGATCAAAGATCTCAAAATAAATCCAGCCACACTGAACCTATTAGAACACAAAGTGGGAAATACCCTTGAATTAATCAGTACAGGAGACTGTTTCCTGAACATTACACCAGTAGCACAGACACTGAGGTCAAAAATTGACAAATGGGACCTCCTGAAACTGAGAAGCTTCTGTAAAGCAAAGGAGACAGTCAGCAACACAAAACAGCAGCCCACAGACTGGGAAAAGATATTCACCAACCCCACATCTGACAGAAGGCCGATCTCCAATATAAACAAAAACTCAAGAAGCTAGTCCCCTAAACACCAAACAACCCAATTAAAAAGTGGGGTACAGAACTAAATAGACCATTCTCAATAGAGGAATCGAAAAAGGCTGAAAGACACATAAGAAAGTGTTCAATATCCTTAGCCATCAAAGAAATGCAAATAAAAACAACTCTGAGATATCATCTTACTCCTCTTAGAATGGCCAAAATCAAAAACACCAATGATATTTTATGCTGGAGATGATGTGCAGATAGGGAAACACTCCTCCATTGCTGGTGGGAGTGCCAACTCCTACAACCACTTTGGATATTTGTATGGCAATTTCTCATGAAAATGAGAATCAGTCTACCACAAGGTTCAGCAATTCCACTTGTAGGCATATACCCAAAGAAGCACATTCATACAACCATTCATACAACCATTCAGCTAAGTTCATAGCAGCACTATGTGTAATAGCCAGAACATGGAAACATCCCAGATGCCCCTCAACTGAAGAATGGATAGAGAAAATGTGGTACATTTATACAATGGAATACTACACAGCTGGGAAAAAAACAATGGAATCTTGAAATTTTGCAGCAAATGGATACAAAAAAATGAAATAAACCCCTGTATCTTACCAGATCACCATGCTTTAAAGTTAGAATTCAACAGCAACACAAATTGCAGAAAACCTACAAACTCATGGAAATTGAATAACACCCAATTGCACCATTCCTGGGTGTAGGAAGAAATAAAAAAAAGGAATTAAAGAGTTCCTAGAATTTAATGAGAATATAGACACAACATACCCAATCTTAAGGACGTTCTCAAAGCAGTGCTAAGAGGAAAGTTCATAGCACTAAGTGCCCACATGAAGAAACAGAGAATACTCACACTAGAGAATTGACAGAACAACGGAAAACTTTAGAACAAAAGGAGAAAACTCATCACAGAGGAGTAAAACCCAGGAAATAATCAAACTTAGGGCTGAAATCAATAGAGTAGAACTAGGAAAACATTACAAAGAATCAATGAAACAAAAAGTTGGTTCTTTGAGATCACTAAGATAGACAAACCTCTATGCAAACTACCCAAAAGGCAGAGAGAGAGAGAGAGCACGCTAATTAACAAAATCAGAAATGAAAAGGGGGATATAACAACAGACACTGGAATATTTGTTTTTTTGAGACAGGGTTTTTCTGTGTAACAGCCCTGGCTGTCCTGGAACTCACTTCATAGAATAGGCCGGCCTGGAACTCACAGAGTTCCATCAGCCTCCTGAGCTCTAGGATTGTTTTAAGTACAGGTCTTTGAAATACTTGGGCTTGAGTTTGTGCAGGGTGATTGCCTTAGTTATGGTTTTTAATTATGGAAAGTAAAGTCATGATCACAGCAACTCTCCTAAGAGGAAGCATTTAATTGGGGGCAGCATAGGGCTTCAGAGGTTCAGTCCATTGTCATCATGGCAGGAATCATGAAGGTTTGCAGCCAGACATGGTGCTGGAGGAGCTGAGATTTCAACATCTTCATCTGCAGGCAAAAGGAAGTGAACTGAGTGTCACACTGAGCATAGCTTGAGCAAAGGAGACCTCAGAGTACACCCCATAGTGACCCATTTCTCCTACAAGGTCACATCTGCTCCAACAAGGCCATGCCTTTAATAGTGCTACTCCCTATGAGCTGATGCAGGCCAGTATGCTCAAACTTCCATGGTAATAGATCTGGGTCAAATTGTGTTTTTATATAGACTGATATCTTGCTATACCAGCACCATTTGCTGAAGATGCTTTCTTTTTCCACTCAATAATTGTGGCTACTTTGTCAAAAATCAGGTGTCCTTGAGTTTCTGGATTTACATCTGGGAGTTTAAATCAATTGCATTGATCAACCTGTTTTTATGTCAATCCCATGCTTGAAATTGTTGGGTGTGACACCATTTGAAGTTCTTTTACTTTACAATAGACAGTTGTTTATCTTCCTTGAGTTTTCAGACCACTCTTGTTTCTGTTTGTTGCTGAAAACCAGCTTTAATCGGTTATGGTCTGATAAGATACATGGGTTCTTCCATTTTTTCTATATTTGTTTAGGCTTGCTTTGTAAGTGTGTGGCCAGGTTTAGAAAAGGTTCTCTGAGGTGCTGAAAAGTAGGTATATATTTTGTGTTTGTGGGAAATGTTCTGTTGGTATATATTTGGTCCACTTGAGTCATAATTTCTGTTCCATTATTTCTCTATTTAATTCCCTAATTTTGTGTTTAGTTTTCTCTAGATAATATGACCCTTGGTGAAAGTAATGGCTTGAAATCTCCAACTGTTATTGTGTTGTGCTTATTATGTGATTTGAGTTTTAGAAATATTTCTTTAAACAATGTGGTTGCCCTTGCATTTGGGATGTGGATGTTCACAATTGAGATGTCATTCTTCTTGATTATTCTTTTGATGATTATGAAATGTCCAAGATATTTTTGATTAATATTGCTTGAAAGTCTGTGTTGTTAGATTTTAGAATGTCTACACCAACTTGCTTCTCATGTCTATTTGCTTGAAAAATATTTCCCAACCCTTAATTCAGACACAGTATTTATCTTTCAGATTGAGTTGTGTTTCATGTATGGAGGAAAGGGTATGATCCTGATATCACAGTCATTCTGCTAATCTATGCCTTTTTAATGGGTAATTGAGTCCATTGATATAGAGAGATATGGACAACAAAGGATTATTGATTCATAATTTTTGTTGTTGCTGCATGTGTGATTGTGTGTGGGTGCAATCCCCCCCCACACACACCTGCCTGCACATGCACAGACATGAGCACACTTCACTTCTTATGGTTTTCCTAGTGCAAAATTATTAATTTCCTTTATTTTCTTGGTTGTATTTAACCCCCTTGGGTTGGAATTTTCTTTCTACTACCTTCTGTGGTGCTGTATTTGTAGATGGATATTGTTTAAATGTGACTTTGTCATGATGTATCTTATTTTCTCCATCTATGGAGATTGAATAGTTGGTTGTGTATAATAGTCACGGCTAGCATCTGTGGTCACTTGTAGTCTACAAGACATCTGCCTAGGACCTTCTGGCCTTTAGAGTCTCTAATTCTAATAAGTTTGCCTTTTTTGTTATTTGGTCCTTTTCCCCTGTAACTTTTAATACTCTTTCTTTTATTTGTACCTTAATTGTTTTGATTATCATGTTGTGTGGGAGCCTTTCATTTCTGCTCCAATTTATTTGGTGTTCTGTCCTCCTTTGTAGGTTATAGAACTTTCTTTGTTTAGGCAAGGAGAATTGTTTTCTGTGATTTTGTTGAAAATATTCTCTGGGCCATCAACTGAGATTCTCTCCTTTTTCTAATCCTATTATTCATAGGGTTTGTCTTTTCATAGTGTCCCATAGTTCCTCTGTCAGGATTTAACATTTATTAGATTTAACATTTTCATTGACTGATAGATCAATTTCTTCTGTCATATAGTCTATGACGAGATCTCTGTCTTCCATGTCTTTTATTCCTTTGGTGATACCTGCATCTGTAGCTGCAGTGTGCTTACGTAGATTTTTCCATCTCCAGGATTCCCTCTGTTTGAGTTTTCTTTATTGCTTCTATTTCCAGATTCAGGTCTTGAACTGTTTTCTTCATTCCCTCACTTGTTTCTTGGATTTTCCTGGATTTCATTAAGGAATTTATCCTCTAGGGACTTTGTCACCTTCATGAGATTGGATATAAGGTCATGTTCTTGTGTTTCTACTGTGTTGGAATATCTAAGGCTTGCTCTAGAAGCAAAGTTAGTTTCTAGTGGTGTAAAATCCTCTTGACTACCATTACCTGTGGCTCAACCTGGCTTCTAGGGTCTGCATTTGAATTACTATAGGTTTAGGTATCTGTTTCTGAGTTTATCTTTGTTGGATAGATTTTTTTAATTTTTTGGTTATTTCGGGGGCTTGTTTCCTCTCTAATTTTCTGTCCTAAATGACCTGAGGCTGTGGTGACCAGAAAGTCTTTAGAACCATTAGAGTGTCCCCTCTGTGGTTCTGACAGCCTGTGTGTTATGTGGGGTTCCAGGTACTGCCTTGGTCTGCGGGCTTCTTGGTATCGATCTAGCAAATGTCTGCTAGAGTTGTGGTTTTGGGGAGGGAGTTGGGGAGAACTAAACAGGCTTTAATGATGGTTAGATGGCAGTGTCTTGCCTCAAGTTCTAGTACCAGTGAGTTCTCAGGTAGTGCAATAGTATTGTGCACCAGTTGTGGCCTAGGATGTAGAGCCTAGAAGAGCAGGTTAATACCTGTTTGCTTTTAATTAACAGTCACTAAAAAATAATGACAAAAACTTTACAAATTAATACCTTGTTATTATTGAAAGCAACATGAATGTTTTTAATGAGACAAAGACACTTTCCAGGACATCTAGAAATCACACTACTGGATAATGTTCTAAAGGAAACAGCCAGCATGCCAGAGACTGGCTCCCATACGCATGGCAGGGACATTCCAAATAGCAACATGGGAACCACCAAGTGTCCATGTATCTGTGAAGGAGTAAAGACATGGAAATGGCACACAGCGGGAAACAGCTCAGCCATCATAACATTCAGTTACAAAACTAGAAACAGTAATGGCTTTCTGCAACTACTCAACAGGGTCTATATATTAATAGCCATAACCTGTGGCTGATTGCACTGCCTAGTGATAGCCCTATTTCACTGTTCTGAGGATCATGTTGATTCTGTGTCAGCCTTATTGCAGGTATGAGTGGAACAAGGATTTTACATAAAATGAACTTTATAAATCCAAATTTGGATTCTTTATGACATTGGAATGGCGGTAGAAGATATGAATCCCCACCAGGATCCAGTGGGAGGGTAGGATCACATACTTCCCATTGTAGAGGCTTGAAGCTACAAATCCTGAGAGTGACTTTGTTGGCTGAAAAGCAGTACAAATGTTTAGGTCACAGAGAATCTAATTCATGGGGGATTTAACTTGAACCTCATGCAACTGTGAGTTTCAACATAGAATTAACATGCCAGTGTAACATTGGATGGCAGTGCAGATCTAAGGTTTTAATCAGGATTGGACAGACTATGTCCGTTCAGCCATCATAGAGGAACATGCTTTCTTTTGAAAGGAATACCATTCAGAGTAATTAACAAACAAATCTGTTAACAAATATTGCCACACAGAACATGTGTTTCATAGTGGACAGTCTGCAACAACCTACTGGTCCCAAGGGGACAACAAAAAAGGCCAGGTTCAGACATAACTATGGCAGCCTCTACATTTTCTGAAAATGCCTGTTCTTCCACCCTGCACGCTGACTTCCCACAATCTCCAAATACACATACACCATCCTCATGCTCATGAGTCATACTACAGGGAAGGCTATCTGAATGCAAACAAACACAGAAAGACTTCCTTAGACATTCTCATGCAATAACCTGCAATTTCTACCTCCAAGATCAGAGACAGGATATTTAGCCTAAGGTTTAAAGCTTTTCATAATTAATTTTGGAATCGGGCATCATTCTGAGAACTCATGGTGTTCCATGACCAGGAGTGCTCAGCAATACACAGTGTATGGTGTTGCTCGTGTTTTACAACAACCATTCCTTCATGAGAAACACTGAAAACCTAGTGACTGAGACACTGCACTTCCAGCTGTGGGGAAGCATGGATTGACAGAGTTCCATGTCAGAGCAAGGCATAAAAAACCACCCCACTACTACATAACCTTCCAGCACATGGGGACAGAGGGTTGATAAGATTCTGAACAGCATGATAATCCACTCACACATTTGTTTGGGTGGAAGGTTTGCTGAGATGGCACAAGTAAAAACAGGGGCTCGCAAGGATTCTGTACCTCACAAGCTGGGCTCTGCCTGCATCTATGTCTGTGGAGATTCATGCACACAGTGTGTAATAGTTCATTACTTATCCAGGCACTTTTGTACTTTACATTCTAAAACCCAGGACCACAGGCTTTCCTGGGTTTCCCTAATAGGCTACAACGCTAGTAAGCCAAGAGACACATGGTGTCCATGGGTCATGTTAGAAAACAAGGCCTATATGGTTACATTTGGAGCCAGATGCATGGGGTACTGGCTGGCTCAATGCAGCCTGAATGACAGCAATGAACCATGAGGGCTGCAGAGAATCTGAGAAAATGAGGCAGAGGGTGAGGTTCAGAAACAGGTACTAGGGATGCTGCTTTTCTATCAATTGTGTTCTCTGACTCAGGGCTGATGGAACCTATGGGAAAATGGAGGGCTGACAGGAAATTGTTGTAAATGATCTCCAGGGAAAAGCCATGGGAAATGCCTCTACTGAATTCCACATAGCTAAGTGATTCTCAGGATGCTTCTACAGCAGAGAACAAGGATGGGCCAGGCTGGGAGAAAACTGAGGCCTGGATGTCCTTTGGGATTCTCAGAATGATGTGAGGTGAGACCTATGTGACCTCACAGGATAGAACCCTGCCCTAGTAACATCACTGGTGTTACCTGAGGACAATTCAGACTCCACCAAGGAGGGCTGAGAGTCAAAGCAAGAGCACGAGTCTCAGCAGGTTTGGGCTGTTACTTGGTATGGACACTACAAGATAGTTATCCCATGGGTTACTCCCTCGGTGTGAGGCACTTCCTCACTAGAACTTTACATATAGAGACTAAAACGTAGTAAGGCGCTTGAAATGTCCCTCACTTAGGACACCTCATCCTAAGAACTAAAAACTGCAGTAGTTAGAAGTCTCACAGCAGTGGGATTGGCCACGGAAGAAACCAGGGAAAGAAACAATTAAACTCAACAGGGAAAGGGGCCCTGGAATGAAGCCACACAGACGTATCTGGAACAAGACTCAAGTCTCCAGTACCAGTCTAGGTAAGAATCAAGGGTTCTTGTTTGCACGTCCACATTTGACCTTCATCCTAGCTTGTCCCGGGATGATGAGCAAAGCCTATGAGATACGGATGTCTAAGGTTCCATGGTATTGACAGTCCTTTTATTTGTACTAAGATAGTTGACATTATGTAGGAACAAACGTTAATGTCACTGTCACAGGAAACACCACGGCAGCCTCTCCCCTCTAATTCTGTACTTATGTACATATTTTCACTTGGATGTGTGTTACTGACCTGTATGTCCATGCACCTGTCTCTGGGTTCATATCCATATGGTTAGTTCATGTAGATGATACTGAATAATGTCACAATCTTCCAATAACAACTTACAAGAGATAGTGTGAATTAATGTTCTGGCTCTGTTAATATGATGACATTACGACCTGTACAACACACCACTTGGGTGGGACAGTGCCCTCAGCACAAGGTGGGGATCCATGGTGGTTCCTCATGTCATACTCAGGTACCTAGGGAGAAGTTGGACAGAGGTGTCCTCAGGCCTTTGTGACATCATAATAGCTCATTGCCATGGTAAAGGCTACGGACTTCAGAGAGGGAACACAGTGTCTACTAGGGTTGGCTGGGATTCAGAAGGAACTGCAGAGTGGAAGGATGTTTGGACTAAGTGGTTGGAGAAACACTAACAGGATGTTGGGAAGAAGGCCTAATTTAAACTCCATGTTCTCTTCTGTGAGGTGAGCATGATATGGGTATGAAGCATAACGTGGTCTTGGAGAGATCATTTCTTCCTCCATTTTTAATTTAAATTAGACAAAGATTATTTTACATGTCATAGCCTGTTCCCTCTCCCCTCTCCTCTGCACCCAAATAACACTCCAACTATCCCATACCATTTCTGCTCCCCAGGAAGAGTTAGATCAAACATGGGGGCTCTTCACTGTTGTCATATCCTTTGGGAGAGGGTGTAGGCTCTCCACTGTGTGTCTTGACACAGGGAATATCCCTCTATGTGTAATGGGCTCCCAAAGTACATTCCTATGCTAGGGTTAACTACAGATCTACTAAAAGAGGCCTGATAGATTTCCGAGCTCCCCTCACTGACATCCACGTTAATAGGGTCTGGATCATTTTGGAGTGATCTTTATGAGGACCTTGCTGTAGCAGCAGAAAAAGATAGAGACTTGCACAAGTGTCCAAGGTTCTAGTCAAAAGAGGACATAGGGATGGATGTTAGAGCCACTAGTCACCATATGATGCTATCACAGGACAATCCCAGACTGTGCCATGTGGAGAGACTTCAGGCTACATACTCTCACAGGATAAATCTCTGTTGTTGAGACACAGGCCAGGGACAACTGTCCTATATGAAAGCCCTCAGTGTCCAGGCATGTCTACTACTTTTCTTCTACTAACCTCCACCTGTGTTTGTCAGAAAAGGTGACCAAAGCTGAGGAAGAGCCAACACCTGCCTCGGCACTCCAGTTTCCACACTGTGACAGGATGGAACTATGCTGTTATGCTTGTCTCCAGGAAGTGACTTCTGACAATCATGACAGGGCCAGGTAGGGGAATTTCATGACATTCTGCTTTCTGGACAACGCTCATTTCAAGCTGATTAATAGTGGTTGTGGGACAGGTTAGAGGACAAATATAACAATCATCTTTGTCATCAGGGTCCTACCTATGGGACACTGCAAATTTCATGATGTGAGAAACTTGCTGTTAAAAAAATAACAGGAGAAATGATAGGATGAGATTTGAACTTTTCATACTGGGAATGATCATGACCCATTCAAACTGGCCTTGTTCTTCACAGAGATGGTGTTCCCTGCTAAGGCACGAAGACTAGGTGTAAGTTTGAAAGAGGAAATATTTTTCAGGGAATCCTTCATGTACTTCTAAGTACCAGTCCAAAATTCACCCATGTACCTGGGTGACATAATTTTAATTTTGATACTGTTATGGATTCTCAAGTGAAATTGTTAAATACAGACATTTGCAGAAGGGATTGGATCCCACCAGTTGAGAAACACTGCTCTAGACTCATGAAGGACTAACCTCTGTTTCTTTAACTTCCTCTAATATTCAGTCGGGGGATCTGACCATGAAACAGGTGGAAGCCTCCCTGACCCTTCACTGGGATTCTCTTTACTGTGTCTATTAGGAAGCAACTATCTTCCCCATGAGCACACCCAGTATCTCCACCATAGCATAGTCAGATATGCGAGAGGAAAAGTTTTCCCAATACCATTCACTCCTCATATTTCATCTATTTGTGTAATGTTTAGTTTATTTCATCTGAACTGTGGGTTATGTGCGTCTGTGTCCTAAGGGAGAGGATTTCTGACTACATTTTACTTGACAAAATAGAACTCCAAGTATTTGTCCTGTGTCATATAAACATGTCTATTTTTATTTACAGACAAAGTCTAATGACAATGCAGAATTGGACACATGATGACTGTACTGCCTGGCTTCTGAAGAAAAACAGGTACAGGATCAACCATAGGCCAATATACTCAGTCTGAAGACTGAACACTAAAAAGCCTAGTGAGAGAAGCCAAGGCCAAGCTTGGGCCCTGAAGAAGCCTGAGCTAAAAGTTTAGCTGAAAGAACCTGAGCTTTAAGCACAGAGGTAAAGATGCATGAACCTAGAAAACTAAGTGACCATGGCAGACATCTACCCATTGTACTGCAAAAACCTCAAGGGACACGGGAAGTTTGCCAGGGGAAAATCTGATGTGAAAGAGCCCTGCACCAAAAAAAAAAAAAAAAAAAAATGGGCATGTCAATAGTTAACCCTAAGAAGCCCAGGACCAAATCAAATGGGGTCTGGGCAAATCCTTGACCCTGAATAACACTAGGCCTAAAGAGAGGTTACATATTGACATGGACAAATGTCTCAAAGGCCTAGGCCAATGCAAGAAGAGTCATGTACATGGATCAAACCATGACCACTAAGTAGCCTGGACTCTAAAACTGGAGTAGTTAGGGTTTGTGCAAATTCCTGATATGAAACAGGTGCAGGTCAACATAAGAAGTGTTGTGTTCCTGGACAAAATCCACACCATGAAGAAGCCCAGGCCTGAATAAAGATGAAATTTGGGCCTGGGCCAATCTCTGAGCTTTAAGATACCTGGACCCAAATACATCTTGTATGGGACTGGGAATATGCTACAAATGAAAGAGGCCCATGTCAATCTACAAAAGTATGATTGGGCCATTCCCTAAATCTGAGGGAGCCTGGGCCAAATGAATAACAGTAAGCCCTGGGCTGACATATATCATATCCCAAAAGACGCCCAGGCCCAAAGCAAGAATAAAAGTGGGCCTGGGTCAATCCATGAACTATAAATGTCTAGGTCCAAAAAGATTCGATATATTGGCCTGGGCAATCCCACAAATGAAAGGGACTCAGGTAAAACCAAACAAGGAATATGCCTGGAGCAAACCATCTCCCTTGAGACGCCCTGGCCCAAAGCCAGAATATTTGGCCTGGGTAGATCCCTTAAGCTAAGAAGCCCAGGCCCAAAGAAATGGGAGATGTGGGCCTGGGCCAGTTTCTGAACTTAAACATGCCTGGGCCCAAAAAGCTGTGATATAAGGGCCTGGGACAACCCCGTAAAACCACAAAAGGAATATACCTGGACCAAACCCTCTTCCTTGAGATTCCCAGGCCCAAACCAAGAAGACATGTGGGCCTGGGCTAATCCCTTAACCTGAATAAGCCCAGGCCCAATGTAATAAGACATGTGGGTCTGTGCCAGTCCCTGAACCAAAGATGCCTGGGCCCAAAAAGAGGTGATAGTTGGGCCTGGGACAACCCCACAGAAGAAATGGTCCAGGTAAAACCACAAAAGGAAAATACCTGGACCAAACCCTCTTCCTTGAGATTCCCAGGCCCAAACCAAGAAGACATGTGGTCCTGGGCTCTTCCTTTACCCTGAATAAGCCCGGGCCTATGTAATAAGAGATTTGGGCCTGGGCTGGTCCCTGAAACTAAAGATGCCTGGGCCCAAAAAGAGGTGATAAGATGGGCCTGGGAAAACCCCACAAAAGAAATGGTCCAGGTAAAACCACAAAAGGAATATACCTGGACCAAACCCTCTTCCTTGAGATTCCCAGGCCCAAACCAAGAAGACATGTGGGCCTGGGCTCTTCCCTTAACCTGAATAAGCCCGGGCCCAATGTAATAAGAGAAGTGGGCCTGGGCTCATCCCTGAAACTAAAGATGCCTGGGCCCTAAAAGAGGTGATACAAGGGCCTGGGGCAACCCCACAAAAGAAATGGTCCAGGTAAAACCACTAAAGGTATATACCTGGACCAAACTCTCTTCCTTCATATTCCCAGGCCGAAACCAAGAAGACATGTGGGCCTGGGCTAATCCCTTACCCTGAATAAGCCCAGGCCCAAAGTAATAAGAGATTTGGGCCTGGGCCAGTCCCTGAAACTAAAGATGCCTGGGCCCTAAAAGAGGTGATACATGGGTTTGGGACAACCCTACAAAAGAAATTGTCAGGTAAAACCACAAAAGGAATCTACCTGGACCAAATCCTCTTCCTTGAGATTCCCAGGCCCAAACCAAGAAGACATGTAGGCCTGGGCTAATTCCTTTAACTTGAATAAGCCCAGACCCAACTTTATATGGGATGTGGGCCTGGGCCAGTCCCTGAATCTAAAGATGCCTGAACCCAAAAACAGGTGATAGATGGGCCTGGTACAACCCTACAAAAGAAATTGTCCAGGTACAACCACAAAATGAGAGGCCTGGGTCAAAGCAACTAGAAGTGAAGGCCTGGGCTAATATATAACCCCAAAGAAGTATGGACACAAAGCAATATATGTGGACATCAGGCAACACTTGGAATGACAGAGGCTTCGGCCAAGTAGAATAGGAGTGTGCCCAACAAAATTCAACCCCTGATTCCCTGAATAATTACTAAACAGAAATCATTCTGGATTAATCCATTACCCAAGAGACCTGGGCCCAACCAAATCTGAAGTGAACAATACTAATAGTATATACTATTAGGTTCTCTGTTCCATTGGCTAATTTTCAGTTGATATAATATCACCAATCCAGCATGTGTGGACAAATGTGAGATTCAACATCAATAACCTTGAATTCATCCACATCACTTCCTGGACTGAGGAGTGATACAAATGGACCACCTGGTCATCTTGTAAGTGATGCTCACACACCATGGCATGCAATTCAGTCAACGTGCACAACACACGAACAAGGATGTTTCCCTCTCCATACTATGACAAGGATTCACCAAAATGACTTAACAGTGTGGACATGCAAAACAAAAAAGGGGTGTTATGCTGCACCCTGTAGCTGTCTGACATATAACCTAATCTTGACTTAGACTGATTCTTTTAGAATCTGTATTTCTTGAAAGTACCTCAGGCCACAGCCTTTTAAGCCTGAACCATAGGGTGTCTTTCTCTTGGTAACTGACATATGGACATTATATCTTCCAAGATTCAGATCTTAATAATGAACGTGAATATTAACCAGGGCAAGGACATTAACAGACAAAAAAGTAAACCCATAAGCTCCTTGAACCCCATGTAGCCTGGGACCTTTTTCATCATCAAGGGTGTGTGGGCCGCACCCTCTCTCTATTCAACCCAGGATAAAATGACAACACAAAGGAGCTGGGTATTCATGGAAATAAATTACACCTTAATGACCAGAAGAAATGGACATACCTAAAAATCCTGAACTATTCTAACAACAGACATTACCTTCATGTAAGTTTATTTTGTGGGATATCAATGTATGATAGAGTATGCTTGACCATCAAGAACATGAAGTCAAATTTCAAGTGTGTTTGGGTCACACCCTCTATTCTTCCAACCCATACTCCTTTAACATACAGGGGATCTTGGACCAAACCACAACATTGAAGTTGCCTGAACCACACATGATCATCAACCAACATGGACAGACCTTGTACTTAGGGATGTGTGGACCACAACCTAATTTCATGTCTTACCACATGCTATTAGGCCTTCAGGAAATGCAGGAAAGTTTATGTGAAGCCTGAGATAGCCCACAGGTAATCTTCTAACATGAATGGACTCACTGGACTAACAAAAACATTGACAGTTTAATCACTGATTTTCCACATGCTAATCCCAAGATTTATAGACTACCACAACTTTCACTCCAACTCAGGCAACATGCACAAATCAGGGAGTCAAGACTACCTCACAGCCTTCATTAAATCTGGGTCACACTGGGATATTAGATAACATAGGCACACTTTGGGATAGAGGGTGTGTGGGCCGCATCCAGTTATCCCTGGTGTCCAATTTCCATCAAGACTACAACAGATGAAGGAATGTACTGTAATCTCAAGTGTGACCTGGACTGAATTTAACACCATGGAGTGATATTCTGGAAGATGATACAATAGGAAGGTACAAAAGTGACATAATGGGATCCTGCCAAGCAATTGTTACCATTGTGATCTGGAGGATAATTTACCACCAAGAAACCTGGGCCAAATTTTCCTCTCTTAATCAAACCTAGGATACAAGCTCAAAAGGGAGGACAAAGACTACAGAGGATAGCATTCATGATGTCTGGGTCACACCAATAAAGCAATCATGGCAGACATTGCCATGAGGGGTGTGTGGGCCGCATCCTAGAACCATTTAGTCCAGCTGTCATCTTGTCTACAAAGAAACCAGGACAAGATGATCTCATGTGTGACTTAGACAACACTAAGACTTCACAGGACATGGAACAACCATAAGTCCTATGTTAGAGGTCTAATAAGTGACATAAGCATAACAAACACCAAGAATGCTCTCCAAACCCTCTTAGCCTGAAATCCCAGGTTCCCTTCCTACTCCCTTTGATTTTCTTCCTCAACCTGACCTGATTAGAAACACCAAGTAACCAAATAGATTAAGAATGTGATGACCCACAGTACAGACACAATTTTAAAGCTAATGTGTAATGTTGGAGGCATTTTTATTGGTATGCTGACTGTCTAGACATAGTTTCTGAGACTTCCTTAACCTCTTATCTGAGCTGAACTAAAAGAGCTGCATTTATACCATGATTTCTATAAAGCTCTGCATTCTGAAGCCATGTAGGCTTACAATTTTCTTCCTGTGCATTTCAAGACCTAGCATTTTGTATATAGTTTTCAATAAATTTGATGTTCAACTGCAACCATGGTTTACCCTGAAGTGCTTTATTAGCCCTTCCCCTATTTTCTGACAACAATCTGCAATCCTTAGATTGGAGATTTAAAGAATAGGCTGTGATGGTAACTCACAAACATCTAGATAGTTAGCTCATCTCTTTCTCACCGGCTGCCACCTCATGTATGACACATATCTGCAATCTCAGACATCATGCTGAAGATGACTACACTGCAGTCCTTATTTTATTATTTTGTTTTAAGCTGGAGTCTCCCATGGAAAACTAAATAAATTGTCCCAGGAGACAGCTGTGTTAAAATTTCTAAATAAGAGGGGCTGCTACCTAATTATTATTATTATTATTTTTTGTTTTGGGACAGGGTTTCCATATGGCTTTAGAGGCTGTCCTGGAACTAGCTCTTGTAGACCAGGCTGGTCTCGAACTCACAGAGATCCGCCTGCCTCTGCCTCCCGAGTGCTGGGATTAAAGGTGTGGGCCACCATGCTACCCAATTTCTAGAGTGTGCTAATGATCAGCTGTATGACACAGAAGGAACAAAGGTGCTGTGTGTCACAGGGCACCAGATTTCTGGAGAGTGTATTCCTATGAGACTCCACAGGAGTATGAATGCACACCCAGTGTTATCCCATGCAAGGAGCCTACACACAGTCAGTGCAGGATCATGTTATAAGAACATTCAAATGTGCTGTGCTCATTCAATCAGAGGAAGTAGACCTGATAAGTTGCATCTACAGACTTAATGATGATCATGGGACGTTTAGGTGGCAGATTTGTTGTCCTGTTCAATCTACCCAAAAAAACCTCTGAGTCCCTTTCTCGGTCTTTATTCAAAGTACATTATGCCCATTGACACTTGGAGTTTTCAGATTCATGTGGAAAACTTCCTGTGTCTTTCATGGTCTTGTCAATCAATGTCTCTTCCTTATAGTTGGACATCCATGGTCACAGGACTCTTCCCTCTTCTCCATGTCTGATTCAAGATTTTCTCCGTGCAAAGTCATTTCCTCTCTGAGATATGTGATCTATCTGACAGTATGAAAAGACATGGGTCTTATATTTCACTGGTTCTCACATTAACTTTCAAGTGACATTCTAAGGAGGCCTGTGCCAACTGCTTCCTGTCCTGTAAGAAACTAGCAGACTCTGAACACAATGCACATTGGCAGCATCAGAGGGAAGAGTGATTAAACACCAGTGAGTTAGAAACATATCTGACTTTATAGGGAAAGCATTCCCTTTCCTGAGGAAGTTTGGTTGCTCTTCAAGATTTCATCATGTTCCTTGTTCATTGACCATTGATGAATCAATTAAGGGGATAAAGAAATGGTGATACACACCATCAGTGATCATTCATTGGTGAGTGCACATGTAAATCCTAACAGTAAATATGTGTTTTGTAATCATGGGCTCACAGCAAACAAAAAGAATTCCTTGCTAAACTCTGTAATCAAAGGAGCCTCCCTGAAACCTAAATGAGATGAGAGAGAACCCCAGGGCAAAGTGTGATATGGGAGTAGCCCAGTCAAATCATGAACCTGTAGTAGCAAAGGGCACACTCTAAATTTTAGGAGTAAGGGATCAAATGCAGTATGTATAATCTTAGAACAAACCAAGTCCAAAAGGAGATAAAAATGTATCCTGAATCCAAGGAGCCCCAACTAAATCCTGAAACACAAAAACCTAGCATGAGAAACACTCTTGGATTGCTGGTCAAGTACAACCAATGGACTCCTAAAACAGTGTAAGGTTATATCATTTCCCCTGGTCACTTCCCAGATATTTAATGCAAGTACCTCTTTATGAAACTGCCAATGAAAGGGGATATGGGACACCTAAGAATTAGGGCTAGATGTGACACTAAAGCTTCTTCCATATTGACTGGCTTCATAGTCCTAGCAGATATTATCGAAAATGTGAAGAGAGAGAAGCATTCTATAGTGACTCTCATAAAATACAAAATGACCGATATAGTAGGGCATCTGAAAGGGTGCAACACTGGAGCTCACACATGGTAAATGTAGGTCTATATCATAGGACTTAAACGAAGACTTGTTCAACGGGATGGAAATACTGCCTGTTACAGGAATGCTAGTCAATTACCCATGGCTACTGCAGTCATCTCATAGCAGACCATATCATTGACCGTGTATTAAGCCATTGTATTTCCTGACTCTATTTTCCATATTAATCTCAATTGTCATAGGATGGGTGTCTCCATGAAATTGTGTGGAAGATGCACCCAGGAATCCACAATAATATGGCTGCCTAAATGGGATATAAACAAGGACAATTCCATGTGATACTCTAGTGGGGATGGGGAATACTAATGGGAATTCACCTAGATAAAGAGTCACAGGCCACTAAGCACTGCTGAGAGACGGAGAATTGGTCTTTACTATTTATATCTAATAGCTAGGTGTCACTACTGAGAGCGCACACATGCCAACATCACAGAAGACTCAGTATATTGTCAGCACAAATTTATGTATTTTCAACAGGTATCAATGATAAATTAAAAGAGACAAGATATTTGAGAGATGTAGAAGAATGAAAATGCTAAGATTGAGAAAAGGAGTGAGAATGGTATGGTTTTAAATTTAAAATTTTGGGTATTATTTAATGGAGTTCTAGCCTGGCTCATTGTGCAATATTATAATATTTGTGCAATGACACACATTACATACATGACTATTTACTTGTACTCTTCTTCCTGAACTGAAGATCTCTCTTCTCAGAAAGAGTCACAACCACAAACACTACAACTTCATGTTGGACATGTAGCCTCCATGGTGACATGGAGCAATACCTTGAGACTTGAGATCAGCTGACATCACAGTGTATAATGCTGAATCCTCTCCTACAACTCCCATTCCACACACACATGGCCCCAAGCCCATCTCTCATGTTGAATCCATCCCTACTAAGATGCCTGCAGCTGGAAGGAAACAAGACAGAAGACAGGACTACAAGCTTGTCCAGCTTCTCACCTGAGAGCAGAAACTTGGTAAACCTTATGTTTCAGTTTTATATAGTATCTGTGTGTGTGTGTGTGTGTGTGTGTGTGTGTGTGTGTGTGTGTGTGTGTGTGTGTGTCAGATCCCAGACAGACAGGAATTATTTAATATGTTTTATCAAATTTCCTACTTAGATTTATTTTTGTTACCCAACTATTTTTCCATGACTCGAAGCACTTAAATGCCTTTAAATTATCTATGCACATATTAAACCATTTTTCCCTTCTCATGCAAACCATGTAGACACTTGGTCCATATCATAAAGAATGATTTTGTGATGTATGTAATTCACTGTAGGAAATCAATACAATGAGACACTCTGGCTAGGTCCAAGAATGCCAATATTATTGCACAAAATGTGCCAATTAGGATTTGAGTGCTCGTATTAAAGCAGACATTATGCTACTTCCATTTTTCAACATTTATAACTGTATGATTATTATTTTGTCCATCTAATATCTGGTTTGTTTTTTGAGACCAGGTTTTGCTATGTAGACCATCCTGGACTTGAACTCAAATCACTCCTCTTGTCTCTGTCTCTCAAAGATGAAATTCAGAGACCAGCATGCCTGGCTCCATTCCTAACATCTGCAAGTAGAGCCACATTTATAGATGGATGTACGCTACCATGCAGGGCTGAAGTCTTGACAGCAGACATCAATGTGTTCTTTAATGATGAGGAGGATCCAGAACAAATAGAATAATATTACTACATCAGATATCAAGGACTTCTGCCAACCTACCAAAACTAGAGGCAGATAAAACCATAAGAATGTCCAATAAGATATTGTTTGAAATATCAATAGATTATAAGGCTCTACCTTACCTATGAGACAGCTTCAAAGAGCATTATGTAAAACAGATTCCTGACAGGGAAACAGGTAGATAAACCACCAATCTTCCTCTCTCTCTCCCTGTGTTCCTCTAGACCCAGTATGTCTGTGTCACCCCGGGTCTGCTACACAACACCTGCTACAGTTTTCCGGGAAGTCTTCCCACATCTACTGTGGTTCCAACAGATATTTGCTCCTATCTCCCTTCCCTGCACTAGTTGCTTCATCCCAAGCTCCACCTGGAGCAGGGAAAACCTGCCAATCACAGGTCACTCCTGCCATGAAAGCAGATAGGCTTTCTGTAGATCATCTTTTCTCCTTCGGTTCCTCTAATCCAATGCTATAGCACACCCTCTGGGGTGACCTCTCTTCATTGTCTACCCTGCCCATTCCAAGGATATAGGAATAAGCATAATAATAATTACCAAAAGGAAACAAAACAAGCAGATATGGTTAAACACTATGCTCTTCTAACCCCTGTGAATTACTTCAGGTGCTTAGCCTATCCCAATTACTCAGTGTCTGCTCATAATACCTAGAAACACATTTGATCCAGAATTTCCTTGGTTACAATTACCAGGTAAAAAGAAATTGTCCTACCAGGCAACACACAGCCATGGAGCTCTCCAAAAACCCAGAAGAGAAATAGAATCCATAATCAAAACACCTGCCTGAAAGACAAATCCAGAAATCAGCACCTAGACCTATAATTATTCCAGTCCCAGATGCCTAAATGCCAGCATAAAAAAACATCAAAGAGCCTGGGCAATTAGACCATTAGAGCCCATCTATCCTATATCAGTACCTGAATATTCTAACATAAAAGAAACACCCGCGCGCGTGCACGCACGCACACACACACACACACACACACACACACACACACACACACACACACACACACAAACACACACACCAAAAGAACTTGAAACCACTTGTATGGTTATGACAGAGGGCGTTACGAACAACTTAATAAGTGCTTTAAGAAAGCCAGAAAAAGCCAGGCATTGGTGGCTGATGCAGTTAATCCCAGCAATTGAGAGGCAGAGGCAAGCAGATCTGTGTGAGTACAAGGCCAGCATGATCTACAGAGTGAGTGTCAGGATAGGCTCCAAATCTACACAGACAAAACCTGTCTTGAAACACCAAAAAAGAAAAAAGAAAGAAAGAAAAAAAGAAAGCCAGCAAGAAACTAGTGTGAGGACATGAATAAATTCCTCAAAAAAAAAAAAATCCAAGAAAACACAGTGTAAGGAAATGAATAAAATCCTTAAAGAAATCCAGGAAAACACAAACAGTGGAAGGAAACACAACAATTCAAGACATGAAAATAAAAAATAGAAGCATTAAAGAAAATACAAACACAGAATTTTGGAAAAGATAAAATTGAAATATAAAGAGGAAATACAGATATAAGCTTCAGTAACTGAATACAAGAGACAGAAGAGATAATCTCAGGCATTAAAGTTCAATAGAAGAAATGGACAATCTGCTCAAACTATCATCAAATATAAATGCTCCTGAACCAAAAACTGCAGGAATCTGTAGCAATATGAAAAGGGAAAACATAAGAATAATTAATTATAGAGGAAGGGGGAGCTAACAACTCAGTCCCAGAAAATATATTCAACACAATCACAGAACAATTCTCTTCATCTAAAGAAGATGGATAAAAAAAGTACATGCAGGGTACTGGACTAAGGTTCCCTTCTGGTAGATGCAAACAGTTCCAATACTCTGATGTCAGTCCTGTTGTGATGGATGGAGGCAAGACTTGTACTGGGGCCTTGGAGGTCTCTGAGTGTGTTGGAACCCTCTGAGGTCAGATCTTGTGAGCAGTTCCCTGGCCTCAGGTGTCCTCTAGCAAGGCAGCAGAACCAGATTCCTACTACAACCAACAGAAGGATGGGAAGAAGACAAGCATATTCAACAACAGAAAAACCAATATGACACCACCAGTGACTAGGGACCCTACACCAGCAAGACCTGAACATCACAATGCAGATGAAGCAGAAGAGAATAACCTTAAAAACATCTTCATGAAAATGATAGAGGGCCTCAAAGAAGATATGAGAAAATCCTTTAAAGAAATGGAAGAAAATACAAACAAAAAAAAACTCAAAGAATCAACAAATCTTTCAAGGAAACAGTTCAAGACCTAAAAACTGAAATAGAGAAAACAAAAAAAGCATAGTCTGAGGGATTGCTGGAAATAGAAAAGCTGGGTAAATGATCAGGAACCTCTGATGTATGCATAACTAACTAAATACAAGAGATGGAAGAGAGAATCACAGGGTTGAAGATACACTAGGAGAAATAGACTCATCAACCAAAGAAAATCTTAAGTCCAACAAATACCTCACAAAAAAAATCCAGGAAATATGGGGTACCATGAAAAGACCAAACCTAAGAATAAGAGGTATGAAAGAAGGTGAAGAAATCCAACTAAAAGGCACAGAAAACATATTCAACAAAATCATAGAATAAAACTTTCCCAACCTAAAGAATGACATGCCAATGAAAGTACAAGAAGCTTACAGAACACCAAATAGAGTGGACCACAAAAGAAAGTCCCCTAGTCACATAATAATTAAAACACCAAACGTACAGAATAAAGAAAATATATTAAGAGCAGCAAGGGAAAAAGGCCAAGTAACATATAAAGGCAACCCTTTCAGAATTACACCAGACTTCTCCAGGGAAACTCTGAAAGCTATTAGGACCTGGAACAATATTCTATCAACTCTGAGAGAACATGGATGCCAGCCCAAACTACTATACCCAGCAAAGCTTTCAATCACTATAAATGGAGGAAACAAGATATTCCACGACAAAACAAGATTTAAACAATATGTAACCACTAATCCAACCCTACAGAAAGTACTGGAAGGGAAACTCCAACCTAAAGAAATTAACTAAAATTTGAAAATTTAAAGGAAATGGACAATTTTCTTGACAGTCATCACTTACCAAAATGGAATCAAGAACAGATAAGCAACTTAAACAGACCTATAACCTCTAAGGAAATAGAAGCAGTCATCAAACGTCTCCCAACCAAAAAAAAAAAAGCCAAGGGACAGATGGATTCACTGCAGAATTCTACCAGAAATTCAAAGCAGTGCTAATACTAATACTCCTCAAATTGTTCCACACAATAGAAGCAGAAGGGACATTACCAAACTCATTTTAAAGGCTACCATAACCTTGTTACCCAAGCCACCCAAAGACACAACTAAGAAAGAGAACTACAGACCAATACACCTCATGAAGATTGATGCAAAAATTCTAATCTGAGGCAAGCGACCTGCATGCTGGACCCAGTTTGGTGGTGGTGGGTTCCAAACACCGAGCACCCAGAGTCAGCCCTGCCTCCATCCGGCAGCCCAAGTAGGCCCAGAACTGTTTCCAGTTTGTCATCACTGCAAGGAGTCTTCTGATGCAAGCGACCTGCATGCCATATGGAGTTCTGCAGCGGGATCCCACACCCGAAGGACCGGTGACAGCTCTGCCTCCAACTGCCCGCCTGGCAGGACCCACTACACCCGAACATTGCCGACACCCGGGTAACAGTGACACCTCCATCCAAGAGAAGAGAACCCACATCAGAATATTGGATCTGTTTGCATCTACCAGAAGGGAATCGTGGTCCCACAGCCAAACATAGATAGTTTTCAGAAAATACTGCCAAAGAGAAGAAAGGTTGTTCAAGCCAGAGGGGTCAAGGACACTACTAGAAAACCCACAGAATCAACAAACCTGGGCTCATAGAAATTCACATAATCTAAAAAAAACAGGAGACTTTCTTGGGACTGACCTAGGCCATCTACATATATGTGACAGTCATGTAGCATGGTCTACTTGTAGAATTCCTAATAGTGAGAACAGGACCTGTCATTAATGGTTTTGGATGGTTTTGGGGAACCTGTTCCACATACTGGGTTGCCTTGCCCAGCCTTTATACACGGGGAGGTCCTTAGTTCTACCACAACTTGCTATGCCATGTTGGGTGGATGTGCATGGGAGACCTGACCATTTCTGAACAGAAACTGAGGAGGAGTGGAGTGGGAATGTTGCAGAGGGGAAGTTCGAGGAGGGGGGAGGGGATGGGAGAAGAGGGAGGGGAAACTGAGTTGAGAATGTAAAATAAATGAATAAATGTTAAAATAGAGAAATCACAAGGCAGCATTTCATATTTCTGAATAGCAAAACAATGGCTGCAAAGCATAACTGAGCCAGACCCATCTGTTGGCTCTACACCCCAAATATTCTAGTCAACTGTGCATACAGGTGAATTGCAGCAAAAGTGACTTCCAATGCCCACAGAGCAGAATTCAGTGGAAGTGTCTCACAACTTCCCCTTAAAAGCTTCAATCAATGACGTTATAAATATTACATGTGTATTCGTTCCTATAGAATTTCATACATAAATACATTGTATTTTGGAAATATACCCATCGATTTCTCTAAAACTCTCTAGGAACTTTGACTCAGACACCCAAACCAGTGTCATTTTTAAAAGAACAGCACTTACCCCAATATTTCACTCCCCTATTCTCATGGCTGTGGGGCCATCCACAAACTTTGCTCAATATATCCAGCAGCAGCACCCTAAAGAAAACTCAATCTTACTCCTGTGGACAACAGTTTCTCAGTTAGGAGTGGGGGCCAGTGAGCCCAAATGCCCTCCATGCTAGAATATGGATCTTCTTGATCTCAGAGTTCCAATGTGCAGCAGTACTCTCATGTCCAGAAGACCCTGTTATAGTCCAATCCTTCCTGACCCCTGGATCTTAAAATTCTTACACATCCTCTTCTAGAGTCATCTGTGAGACTTAGAGGGAGTGTGTCATAAATCTAACATATATGCTTGAGAGCTCCAGACACTATCTACACTTTGACAGTGTCCAGTGTTAACATGGGTCCCTTGGGATGAGACAGTTCTGTGATGAGGGCTGAGAGCTCAAAATCTGAGTGGGGAGAGGTGAATTCAGGGGGCAGTTTGATCTGATCATTCAATATAGTAATTTTGTGAGGTCACCCAGGGAACCTGTGTGATTTCCAGCTACTATGCTTCTCCTGATACAGAAGGAGGCGTGTTTTTCCTCTAGTAGATTGGATCTGAATTCCAGTCAAAAAGTTCTTGGTCATTGAGATGGTTTCAGTGAAAATGGCCCCAGGGGTTAGAGGCTATGTACTTGAAGATTTAGGCCACAGGTCAGGCAAACATTTGGGAATTATTAAGAAGTGTTGCATTGTGGGAAGAGGTGTGTCACTAGAGGAGGACTTGGAGGGTTTCGCTCTGCTTCATTGTTGTTTTCTTAAGATGTGAGCTCTCAACCATGCCTCACAGTCTGTTGTCATGGTCTGCCATGATAACCATGCACTCAGCTTCTAGAAAGTTCCTTGGTCATGCTGGCTCTTCACAGCAATAGCAATGCAACTACCATAGTGCCTGATGCCTCTAAGGCACCAATAGGTCTATCTTGCTACACTGATGTCATCTACAGCTCACAGGTACACATCTGGGGGGGAGGACATTATTGGATCCTTACAGAAGATAAAAGGCAGTCAACATGGAAAAAAGACATCTCTTCAGGACTGTATACAGCTGTAGGGCCTGTGGGTGCCAGGATGATAGATCCTAGAAATGAGGCAGACTAAAGTCTCATATACTAGCCAATGGGATCCAGTGCATCAGACAACTTATACTCAGCAGGCTAAGAAGGATCACGTGAATTTAATTTCAGTCAAAAAGGAAAGCCATACATGGCAGAGAAGACACATGTGGCAAAAGCCTGTTTTTCCATAGAGGCATAGAAACAAGGAACAATGAGCACTTTCATTGAAGATTCTGCAGTAAACTCACCCTATCTGCTACACCTTGGAGGAGCACAAGAGCCCAATCCAAGAAAAAATTTGTCCTTTTTGAATAAACTGAGTGATCACAAGACTCTTGCCTTTGTTACTTGGAATTTTCTCACGAGCACTGAGGAATCTCCTCACAGCACTCCATTTTTGGCCAGTGTTCTAACTCCTGCCCCTTCGTTACTTTTTAAATGGAGGATATCTAGTGTGGCTCCTCTGGGAGTCAGGGCTATGGGAGGGGCCAGTGTAGCAGGTCACTGTCGGGGCTGAGTGGGATGTTGAGTGTTGACAACACAGATGGCCCCTGCTAGTCACAAGAGAGAACCACACTGAGTTGCACAGACCTGTTGAAGCAGAGTCTCCTGTACCTAACTAATATAAGTCTGTGTCTTATTTTGTCCATCCACTCGGCAGGCAGAACTCAGGCAGCTGGCGGAGACCACCCACGTGGCTGTAGAACTCAGGTGGCTTTTGGCAGAAAGATTTATCATAACAGTCTCCCTTTATTGTAGCACTCTACTTTTTTCTTTTAGTTCAAATTAGGAATAAGCTTGCTTCACATATCCCTTCACGTTCTCCCGCCCCTCCCCTCCCCCTAAACCCCCACCAGTCTCCTACCCTATTCCCCCTTTGCTCCCCAGGGAGGGAAAGGCCCTCGATGGGGGCTCCCCAAAATCCAACACATCATCCTGGGCTGGGCCTGGGCCCTCCCCTATGGAGTGCAAACTTGTAAGACCACATTGGAAGTCAGTATGGCTGTTCTCGGTGAAAATGGGAATCAGTTCACCTCAATATCCAGCCATTCCTCTCTTGGGGATATACCCAAATAATGCATATTCATATAACAAGGACTATGCTCATGGCAGCGTTGTTTATAATAGCCAGAAAGTGGAAGCAACCTAGATGCCCCTCAAATGAAGAATGGATAGAGAAAATGTGGTACATTTACACAATGGAGTACTACTAATCAGAAAAAAAAAGCAATGGAATGTTGAAATTCTCAGGAAAATGGATGGAACTAGAAAAAACCATCTTGAGAGAGGTAACCCAGTCGCTTTATTGTAAGAGGTATGCACTTATATAGAGTTGAGAAAGTGGATGGGGACCTCAGGATGGGGTGAGTTATAAGGGACAATAATATCTCACCATACCAGCAGAAGCTGGGCAGAGGCAGTTTTGCTGAGTCACTCCTATGCAGAACAATGGCTCAAAGACTGGTCTACAAACTCTACCCAGGCTCAGGAAATTCAGCTAGGCCTTGTTTCCAGGCCTTTTTAGGCCTGTTGGGCCTAAAAAGTTGGCCCAACTTTTGTTGGGCCAAAATACAGTATGATTTTGCTTTCAAATTTTGTAGACAGATTTGTAATTTGATGTATGAGTATTGTGGAATAAGAAATAGACCTGATATAGAAAGAGAGAAGAGAAAGCATGGATGAGGGTGAGGGGGGACACGAAGGAAGGAAGGAGGACGGAAAAGGGAAGGAAGGTGTTAAGATAAATCTTTCTACAAAAAGCCACCTGAGACCCACAGCCACGTGTGAGCTTTATGCCAGCCACACGCCCGAGTTAGGCCCAAATGAATACACAGAAACTTGTATTAGGTTCAAGGCTGCTTGGCCAATGACTAGGATTCCTCATCTGCTAGCTCAGTCTTAATTATCATAAATCTATATATTTTATAGGACTCATCTTATTGGATGCCTTATTGGCGTCCCTCCTTGCCAGTGGATCACATCCTGGCACTGGAGGAGGCAAACAGGAAAAAAGGCCCTTCCTGTTTCTCCTTCAATTAAATATGATTCTCCTTTCTATGTCACTTCCGGCATGGATCACCACTTCTCTACTACATTTCCCAGAAACCTCTTTGACTCTAGTCCCGTCTAACTTGCTGTCTCATTGGCCAAACAGTATTTTATTTAACAATCAATAAGATAAACATACACAGTACATTCCACATCAGGAAGGAATGAAGGGAGGTAGGGAGGTTAGGAGGGAGGGAGGGAGTGGGGAGGAAGAAATGAAGGAAGGAATGAAGGAAACAGAAAGAAGAAATTGTACTTTCTCAGCTCTACAGGTGGAAAGATCAAGATCAAGATGCCAGCATGGAATCTCAGAGAACTTGCTGTTTCCTCTCCCTTGGTGAATTAAAGAACAGAAGAGAGTCATAAACACCACGTTGATACATGTCAGAAGGGAGCCAATTTACTCCAACAGGCCCTTATTGCATTGATACATTGACAGAAGTCTTCCACAAGATTTAGAAAATAATTGTTCACCCCTAAGTCCTTATGCCCAGATGAGTAAAATTAGCCTTGTCATGGATACATGGAGGCCATATATCACACCTAACCCCAAACCTTAACTTTAAACCTATCCCTAACCCTAACTCTGACCTTAACTCTAACACTGACCCTTCTACAGGTCTTATATGGGCAGCCACAGATGCTGTGAGTTCATCAGTGCAGCAGTCTGGTGATGTCCAGGAGACACTGTTTCTCTCTGGTCCCCTCTGATCTCTGACTCTTACAGTCTCTCCCTCCATTCTCTGTCAACATGACATCTTCTGATTCCACACCCAGCCTACCCCACCTGTCCATATGTGATGCCCTTCTAGCTCCCCTTGCAAAGAAGATCAGGTGTCCCTACTTGAGCCCTCCTTGTTAAATAGTTCCTCTGGGTTCCTGGATTGTAGCTTGGTTATCCTTTATAAGCAATATCCACTTGTAAGTGAATACAAACCATGCTTGTCTTTCTGGGTTTGGGTAACCACACTCAGGATGAGGTTTTTCTAGTTCTATCTACTTGCCTAAAAAATTGATAATGTTATTTTTAACAGCTGATAACACTCCATTGTATAAATATACCACATTCTCTTCAACCATTTATTGGGTGAGGTTCATCTGGGTTGTCTCCAGGTTCTGGCTATTACAAATAGAATTGCTGTGACCATAGCTGAACCAACGTCATTGTGGTATAATTGAGCATCCTTTGGATATATGACCTGGAGTGATATAGCTGGGTCTTGAGAACATCAATTATCAGTTTTCTAAGAAACCAACATATTGATCACCCAAAGGGTTGCACAAGTTTGAACTCACACCAGGAATGGAATGGAAGAGTGTCCCTCTAGGCAATATCTTCAGCAGTAAAGATGTTACTTGTGTTTTTATCTTATGCATTCTAAGTGGGAAAAGATGACATAGCAAGGAGACTCATATTTAAGCGAAGGAGAACCAGGAAGGGCCCTCTTTTCCGATCCGCTCATCCTCCAGTCGCGCGATGTGATCCACCAGCCAGGAGGGACGCCAATAAGGCGTCTGATAAGATAAGTCTTATAAAATGAGTCTTATAAAATATATAGATTTATGATAATTAAGACTGAGCTAACAGATGAGGAATCCTAGTCATTGGCCAAGCAGCATTGAACCTAATACAAGTTTCTGTGTATTCATTTGGGCCTAACTCGGGCTGGCAGCTTGCGTAAAGCACACACGTGGCAGTGGGGTCAGGCAGCTTATGGTGGAAAGATTTATCGTAACAAATTTTGTTTTGTTTTTCAAGACAGGGTTTCTCTGTGGTTTGGGGGCTGGAGGCTGTCCTGGAACTAGCTCTTGTAGATCAGGCTGGCCTCGAACTCACAGACATCTGCCTGCCTCAACCTCCCAGGTACTGGGATTAAAGGCATGTGCCACCACTGCCCGGCCACCATACATTTCTATAGTTCTGTACTAGAGTTTGAAATTGTGGGGTAGGGTTGACATCTCTAGAATATATATATATATATATATATATATATATATATATATATATATATATATATATATATATATATATATATATATATATATATATATTATAAGCATGTTTTAGCCATCCTGGGTGTTTGTTCTTCCCTATGACATTGAGTATTATTCTTCAAGGTCTGTTGATTTTCTTGATTGTCTAGCACATTTCCTGAAAAAAACTCTGAAAGTAATGCTAAGAGGGAAGTTCATAGCACTAAGTGCCCACATGAAGAAACTGGAGAAAAGTCACATTAGAGAGTTGACAGAACAACTGAAAGCATTAGAGCAAAAAGAAGCAAACTCACCAAGGAGGAGTAGACACCAGGAAACAATCAACCTGAGAGCTGAAATCAATAAAGTAGAAACTAGGAAAACATTACATAGAATCAATGAAACAAAGAGTTGGTTCTTTGAGAAGATCAACAAGATAGACAAACCTCTAGCCAAACTAACCAAAAGGCAAAGAGAGAGCACACTACTTAACAATATCAGAAATGAAAAGGTGGATTTAACAACTGACACTGAGGAAATCCAGAGAATCTTCAGGTCATACTTTGAAAACCTGTACTCCACCAAATTCAAAAATCTAATGGAAATGGACAGTTTTCTGGATAAATATCACTAACTTAAATTTAACCAAGATCAGATAAACAGTGTAAATCGACCCATAACCCCTAATGAAATAGAAGCAGTCATCAAAAGCCTCCCAACCAAAAAAAGCCCAGGGCCAGATGACTTCACTGCAGAATTCTACCAGAAATTCAAACAAGAGCTAATTCCAGTACTCCTCCAATTGTTCCGCACAATAGAAGCAGATGGGATATTGCCAAACTCTTTCTACAAGGCTACAATCACTTTGATACCCAAGCCACACAAAGATAAGATTAAGAAAGAGAACTACAGACAGATATCCCTCATGGACATCGATGCTAAAATACTCAATAAAATATTGGCGAACCGAATCCAAGAACATATCAGAAAAATCACCCACCACGATCAACTTCATCCCACAGATGCAATGATGGTTCAACATACGAAAATCCATCAATGTAATCCACCATATAAACAAACTGAAAAAGAAAAACCACATATCATCTCACTAGAGCTGAAAAAGCCTTTGACAAAATCCAACATCCCTTCATGAAAAAGATCTTGGAGAGAACAGGAATAACAGGAACATATGTAAACATGATAAACGCAATATACAACAAACCAATAGCCAACATCAAACCTACTGGAGGGAAATTCAAAGCGTTTCCTCTATAATCAAGAACAAGACAAGGCAGTCCACTCTCTCCATATCTCCTCAATATTGTAGTTGAAGTTCTGGCTATAGCAATAACACAAGAAAGGGGGATAAAAGGGATACAAATTGGAAAGGATGAAGTCAAACTTTCACTATTTGCAGATGACATGATAGTCTACATTAATGACTCGAAAAACTCTGCCAGGGAACTCCTATGGCTGATAAACACCTTCAGCAAGGTAGCAGGATACAAAATTAACTCAAAAAACATCAGCAGCCCTACTATACACAGATGATAAATCCAAAGAGAAAGAAATCAGAGAAACATCACCTTTCACAATATCCACAAGCAACATAAAATATCTTGGGGTAACACTAACCAAAAAAAGTGAAAGACCTGTACAATAAGAACTTTGAGACTTTAAAGAAAGAAATTAAAGAAGATACCAGAAAATGGAAAGATTTCCCATGCTCTTGGATAGGTAGAATTAACATTGTAAAAATGGCAATCCTGCCAAAAGCAATCTACAGATTCAATGCAATCCCCATCAAAATCCCAACACAGTTTTTCACAGACACTGAAAGAACAATACTCAACTTTATATGGAAAAATAAAAAACCCAGAATAGCCAAATCAACTCTATACAATAAAGGATCTTCTGGAGGCATCACCATCCCCGACTTCAAATTCTACTATAAAGCCATAGTTCTGAAAACAGCTTGGTATTGGCCCAAAAATAGACAGATAGACCAATGGAATCGAATTGAAAACCCTGATATTGACCCACGTACCTACCAATACCGTATTTTTGACAAAGGTGCTAAATCTATACATTGGAAAAAAGATAGCCTCTTCAACAAATGGTGCTGGTACAATTGGATTCGGACATGCAGAAAATTGAAGATAGATCCATACCTGTCACCATGCACAAAACTTAAGTGCAAATGGATCAAAGATCTCAGCATAAATCCAGCCACACTGAATCTTCTAGAAGAGAAAGTGGGAACTACCCTTGAACAAATTGGCACAGGAGACCGCTTCCTGAACATTATGCCAGTAGCACAGACATTGAGGTCTGCAATTAATAATTGGGACCTCCTGAAACTGAGAAGCTTCTGCAAAGCAAAGGAAACAGTCAGTAGGACAAAACGACCACCCACAGAATGGGAAATGATCTTCACTGATACAACATCTGACAGAGGACTGATTTCCAAAACATAAAAGGAGCTCAAGAAGCTAGCCACCAAAACACCAAACAATGAAATTAAAAAGTGGGGTGCAGAATTAAATAGAGAATTCTCAACAGAGGAATCTAAATGGCTGAAAGACACTTAAGAAAGTGCTGAAAATCATTGGCCATCAGAGAAATGCAACTCAAAACAACTCTGAGATACCACCTCACCCCTGTCAGAATGGCTAAAATAAAAAATACCAATGACAATCTACGATGGAGAGGATGTGGAGAAAAAGGAACACTCCTCCATTGCTGGTCGGAGTGTGAACTTGTAAGACCACTCTGGAAATCAGTATGGCGGTTGCTCAGAAAAATGGGAATCAGTCTACCTCAAGATCCAGCCATTCCTCTCTTGGGTATATACCCAAATACTGCATGTCCATACAACAAGGACATATGTTCAACCATGTTCATAGCAGCATTGTTTGTAATAGGCAAAAACTGGAAGCAATCTAGATGTCCCTCAACTGAAGAATGGATTGAGAAAATGTGGTACATTTATACAATGGAGTACTACTCAGCAGAAAAAAGCAATGGAATCTTGAAATTCACAGGCAAATGGATGGAACTAGAAGAAACCATCCTGAGTGAGGTAACCCAGTCACAAAAAGACAAACATGGTATGTACTCACTGATATATGAATTTTAGACATAGAGCAAAGGACTACCAGCCTATAATCCTCTTCACCAAAGAAACTAGGAAACATGAAGGACTCTAAGGGATAAATGGTCCCCAGGAATGGAAGTGGCATGAATTCCTGAACTAATTGGGAGCATGAGTGTAGGGGGAGGGAGCTGCTACAATAAGAGCACAAGAAGAGGAGCAGAGGAGAGGAAATGGAGGAGCAGAAATATTGAGTTGGGGGAAGAACATAGGAGAGAGAGCAGGATGAGAAATACCATATCAGAGGGAGCCACTATAGGTCCAAGAAGAGATCTTGAACCAGGGAGATCTCCAGAGACCTACAAGGATGACACGAAATGACAATCCAGGCAATGGTGGAAAGGATAACCTAAAAATCCTTCCCCTAAAATGAGATTGATGGCTTCTCTTTATGCTATCTTAGAGCCCTCATGCAGTGGCTGATGGAAGCAGAGACAGACATCCACAGATATACACTGAGCTGAAATCCGGAATTTAGTTGAAGAGAGAGGAATGAAGAGTGAAGGAACGATTGGCCTGAACAAGGGAGAGCACATCGACCCCAGATGCTGTCTGGGAGCCCAGTACAAAACTGATCCAGACCCCTGAACATGGATGTCAATAAGGAGGCCTCTGCACTCCAGGGAGCCTCTGGTAGTGGATTAGTATTTTTCCCTGGTGCAAGAAGGGACTTTCCCTGGTGCAAGAAGTGAGCCCAACCCACGTGAAGGGTTACACTCTGGGCCTGGACACATGGGGAAGGGCTTAGGACAAGCACAGGAAGATTTGGTGGACTTTGAAGAGCCCCCGTTGAGGGCCCTCCCCTGCCTGGGGAGTGGTGGGTGGATGGGGTGGGGGGTAGGCTGGGGGTGAGGGAGAAGGCATGAGGGTGAGGGGAGGGAGAGGGAGAAGGGACTTATATGTGAAACAAGCTTGCTCCCTAACTAGAACTAATAAATAAATTAAAAAATTTGTTTCACTGGTTTTGTCTCATTGTCTTTGTTTCTATTTTACAGATTTCAGACCCAGTTTGATTATTTACAACTGTCTATTCCTATTGGATGTGTTTACTGCTTTTTCTTCAGGTTGGCTGTTGAGAAGAGAGAATGAGGTCTCTCTCATTTCTTTATGAAGTGTGCTATGAAATCTCCTGTTAGCACCATTTTCATTGTTTCCCCTTAAAGTGTGGTCTGGTTCTGCATTTATTTTCATTGAGTTCTAGGAAGTCTTATTTCCTTTTTCTGCCTTTGCCCAAAAATCATTCAGTAAACAGTTGCTAAGTTTCCATGAGTTTGTAGGCTTTTGTTGTTTCTGTTGTGGTAATCCTGCTTTAATCAGTTATGGACTGAAAAGATAGAGTTATTTCCCATTTTTTGTATCTCTTTAGATTTGCTTTGTGACCTAGTATGGGGTCAGGATAGAGAAGGCTCTATGAGGTGCTGAGAAGAAGGTATATTCTTTTTTGTTTGGGTGAAATGCTCTTTCGTATATATTTGGTCCATTGCACTCATGATTTCTGTCAGTTCCTTTATGTCTCTGTTTAGTTTCTCTTTGGATAACCTGTCCCTTGGTGAAAGTAAGGTGTTGAAGTCTCCAACTATAGCTGTGTAGGACTTCATGTGTTATTGAAGCTTTAGAAATATTTCTTTTACCAATGTAGTTGTCCATGCATTTGGGGCATAGATACTCATAATTGGGATGTCATTTGGGGGGATTTTTCCTTTGAATAATATGAAATATCCATGATCTCTTTTAAATAATTATGCTTGAAAGTCTATGCTGTTATATTTTAGAATGTCTCCACCACCTTACCTCTTGTGTCCATTTTCTTGGAATATATTTTCCAACCCTTTATTCTCATACAATGTCTACATTTGATACTAGCATACGTTTTTTGTATGGATGGAAAGGATGGATCCTGATTTCACAATCACTCTGTTAGTCTGTGCCTTTTTAATGGGGAGGAGTCCATTGATGCTGAGAGATATGAACAACTAATTGTTATTAATTCCTCCTTATTGTTGTTGCCGTTTGTGATGATACTGTGTGTTTGTGTGTGCACTCACCTACCTTTGGTTTTCAGAGTGAAAAATTTTTAATTTTCTTCCTTTCTTGGGTGTATTTAACCTCCTTGGGTTGGAGTTTTCCTTCTCCTACCTTCTGAAGGAGATTTGTACATATTGTTTAAATTTGACATTCTCATGAAGTATCTTATTTTCTCTGTGTATGAGTATTGAATATTTTGCTGGTATAGTATTCAGGGCTAGCATCTGTGGTATCTTAGAGTTTGGAAGACCTCTGTCTGAGCCATTCTGGTTTTGAAGGTCTCAAGCAAGAAGTCAGTTGTAATTCTTACAAGTCTGCATTTATATGTTATTATGTCTTTTTCCCTTTTAGCTTTTAATACTTGTTCTTTGTTCTACACATTTAATGTTTTATTACCAAGTAGTGGGTGAGGCATTCATTTCTGGTCCAATTTATTTAATGTTCTGTAAACTTCTTGTGCCTTTACTTAACTTTCCTGCTTTAGGCAAGGAATTTTTCTTCTATGATTTTGTTGAAAATATTTTATGGGCCTATGAACTGAAAATCTTCTCTTTTTTTCTTTTTTAAATTTAAATTAGAAACAAACTAGTTTCACAATTCAATCCCAGATAACTCTGCCTCCCCTCTTCTCAGGTCCCCAATCAACCTCCATCTAATCCCAATCAGCTCCCTAGGAAGGATGAGGCCCTTGATGTGGAATCACCAAAGTATGTCATATCATCCATGGCAGGGCCTATACCCTCCCCCCATGTGTCCTGGCTGAGACATCCTCACTCCATGTGGCATGGGCTCTGCTCCCAAAGTCTATTGGTACATCAGGGATAAATACTGATCTACCACCTGAGGCCCCAAACATTGTTTTGGCCTCCTCACTGAAACCCACAATCAGGGGGTCTGGACTCATCCCATGCTGTCCTCTCAGGTATCAGTCTGGGGTCCATGAGCTCCCCCTTGCTGAGGTCAGCTGTTTCTGAGGGTTTCAACACCCCATTCTTGAACCCTTTGCTCATCACTCCTGCCTCTCTGCAACTGGGTTCCAGGTGTTCAGTTCAGATTTTAGCTGTGAGTGTCTGCCAATGCATCCATCAGCCACTGGGTAAAGGCACTAGGTTGGCATTTATGGTAGCATCTCCACCATTGCTTAGATGGCCAGTTGGTGTCATCCTTGTAGATCTCTGGAAAGCTCACTAGTGCCAGATCTCTCCTCAAACATATAATGGCTCCCTCTATTATGGTATCTCTCATCCTGCTCTTCTGTATTCTTCCCCCATCTCAACCTTCCTGCTCCCCCATATCCTCCTCCCCCCTCCTCTTCTGCCCTTTCTTTCTCCCACCTTGCTCTCCCCTCCCTGCATGCTCCCAATCAGCTCAGGAGATCCTGTCTCATTTCCCTTCTCCAGGGGACCATGCATGTTTCCCTTAGGGACTTCCCTGCTTCCCAGACAAACTAGCAGTGGGATTGTAGGCTGGCAATCCCTGCTCCATGTCTAAAATCCATATATGAGTGAGTACATAGCTTGTTTATCCTTTTGAAACTGTATTACCTCACACAGGATGGGTTCTTCTAGTGCCATCCATTTGCCTGCGAATTTCAAGATTCCATTGTTTTTTTTTCTGCCAAGTAGTACTCCACTGTGTAAATGTACCACATTTTCTCTATCCATTCTTCAGTTGAGGGGCATCTAGGCTGCTTCCATGTTCTGGCTACTACAAACAATGCTGCTATGAACATAGTTGAACTGATGTCCTTATTGTATAAATGTGCATCTTTTGGGTATATGCCTAAGAGTGGAATTGCTGGATCTTTTGGTAGACTGATTCCCATTTTCCTGAGGAATCTCTACACTGATTTCTATAGTGCCTGTACAAGTTGGCACTCAGACCAGCTGTGGAGGAGTGTTCTCCTTTCTCCACATTCTCTCCAGCATAAACTGTCATTGACATTTTTTGATTTTTGCCATTCTGACAGGAGTAAGATGGTATCTCAGAGTTTATGTGATTTGCATTTCCCTGAGGGCTAAGAATATTGAACACTTTCTTAATTGTCTATCAGCCATTTTAGATTCTCCTATTGATAATTCTCTATACAGTTCTGTACCCCACTTTTTAATTGGATTGTTTTGTGTTTTGGAAACTAGTTTCTTGAGTTCTTTGTATATTTTGGAGATCAGCCCTCTGTCAGATGAGGGGTTGGTGAATATCTTTTCCCAGTCTGTGGGCTGCTGTTTTGTCTTGTTGACTGTATGCTTTGCCTTACAGAAGCCTCACAGTTTCAGAAGGTCCATATTTAAATATGAATCTCAGTGTCTCTGCTACTGGTGTTATGTTCAGGGTCTGGCGGCCAGGGGAATCGAAAAGGGGAAGGTGCACTAGAGAAGCCCCTGGGATCACCTCTCCACCAGAGTGTGGAGGGGCAAGACCGGAATGGCGGCCTTGAACTGAGATTCTTCTTTTTTTATTCCTATTGTTCTTGGGTTTTTTCTTTTCATAGTGTCCCAGATTTCCTAAATATTCAGTGACAGGAAATTTATAGATATAACATTTTTTAGAACATTTCCTTAGACTGGTGTATCAATTTCTTCTCTCATATATTCTACACCCATGATTGTCTCTTCCATCTCTTGTATTCTGTTGCTGATTCCTGAATCTATAGTTCCTGTTTACTTACCTAGATTTTTTCATCTCCAGGATTCCCTCTGTTTGATTTTTCTTTATTGCTTCTACTTCCACTTTCAGGTCCTGGACTGTTTTATTCATTAACTCAATTGTTTATTGGTTTTTTCCTGGATTTATATAAGGCATTTATCCATTTACCCTTTCAGGGCCTCTATCATCTACATGAGATTGCATATAACTACATTTTCTTTTGTTTCTACTGTGTTGGAATATCCAAGGCTTACTCTAGAAGGAAAGCTGGGCTCTAGTGGTGTAATATTGTCTTAACTACTATTGACTATGCTCTCAAACTGCCAAGTAGGTCAACTGGGGTTTGAATTACTATAGGGTTAGAGGTGTAATTCTGAGCTTATCTTTGTTGGATGGAATTGGGGGAGGGATTATTTTCTGTAGGTTTTTGTTTCCACTCTGGTCTTCTGTCCTAAATGACATGTGGCTCTGGTAACTAGAGAATCTTCAGCACCAGTAGAGTGTCCCCACTGTAGTTCTGACAGCATGCATGTAATGTGGGGTTCCAAGTACTGGCTTGGTCTCTGGGGTTCTAGGTACCAGTGTGACCTCCAGTAAATCATGGGTCTTCTGCCAGCATTGTGAATTGGGATATGGAGCCCAGGGGTTAGAGTTGGGAATAACTGGACAGGCTTTAATGATAGTTAGCTGGCAGTTGGCAGTGTCTAACCTAGAGTTCTAGTAGCAGCATGGAATCAGGTAGAGCAGCAGTACCATGTCAGGGTTGTCAGCTAGAATATGGTGTGCAGGAGGGGCAATAATACCTACTTGTTTGTTTTTAATTAACAATAACTAATAAATAATAACAAAATTCCACAAATGAATAACCTGTTATTATGAAAATCAACATGGATGTTCTTAATGAGACAGACACCCTTTCCATGAGATCCAGAAGTAACACTGCTGGATAAAGGCCTAAAGGAAACATCCAGCATGCCAGAGACTAGTGCACATGGTCAAAGCAGGGACATTCAAACTGGCAAAGAAGTGGGAGCCATAGCCCCAAGATGGCACCTGGCTGGATGCCAGGGAGACCGAGCTTAGCTGTAAACAAGCCTTATTTGGAAGCGCTTAGTGGATCTGGTGTGCCTCCTCCAGCTGTGACCTATCTGGGATCGCCAGGTGGCATGAGCTAATTGGGTAATGAGCTTGCTATCCAGGATTGTCAGGTGGCATGAGTTAACTGGGTAATGGCTTGCTTTTAAGGGCTTGCCAGGGGCGCTAGTAGATAGAAGAAGCAGAGAGAGAAGCTGAGGTGGAAGGAGAAGGAGAAGCTGATGTACAAGGTTCCTGAATAAACTGCTTGAAGAAGAGTCGTGGTTGTGTCCTTCTTGCTGGTCGAGATAGGCGCGACAGGATCCCCTGAGTGTCTATCTGCTGGAGAATGAGGAAGGACCTGGAGTAGCCATATGGTGGGGAAAAGCTCAGTCATAATAACCTCCATTTACAAACCTAGACACAGTTCTGGATTTCTGCAAATACTCAACGTGATCTATACATTCATAGCAGTAACTTGAGACTCACATTACACTCTCTAATGATGTCCCTATGTCACTGAGTGAATGACCATGCTGCTCTATGTGTCAGTTTTAATGTAGGTATGGTGGGAACACGGATCTTACAGGAAATGAATTTTCTAAAAACATGATTTGGGTACATTATGACACAGAAAATGGTAGTGGAAGATCTGAATCCCTATCTGGATACAATGGGCAGGTAGACCTGCACACTTTCCAGTGTACAGACTTGAAGCTACAGGTCCTGGGAGTGATTAGGTTGGATGAAAAGCAGTACAAATATTAATCTCACCATGAAGAAAATTCATAGGGGAATTAATTTGAACCACATGATACTGTAAGTTTCAACATTGAATTAACATGTTAGTGTACCTTTTGGTATCAGTACAGATGACTTTATATTTAACTCCTTTTCAAATTCTACTTCCAAGATTTTAATCATGTTTTGACAGACTTTGTCCTTTCAGCCCCTACAGAGGATCATACTTTGTGTAGAGAGGACAATCATGCACAGTAATCAACACACAATCTATCTGTTCATAAATATTGCCACATAGAACTTGTGTTCCATGGTGGACAGTCAGTAACAACCTTCTGAGACCATGGAAATAACAGGAAATGGCCATGCTCAAGCTAAAACTGTCCTTCCTTCAGGCACTCTGACTTCCACAAACTCAAAATAACACCCCCTGTGTCCTCATGCTCATGAGTTATGTTACATGGGAGGCCATATGCATGCAAACTCACACTGTGTGATTCACTTAAAACATACTAAAGCCAGAAGTTTCACTTTCTTTCTCCAAGGATAGAGGGGGGCTAATTCAGCTCACTCACTATTATTAACTGAGACAATGCATTCTGAGTCACTACAGAAAAGTATCATGGCCCATGGCCATGAGTACCCAGCAATTCCCAGTGTGGGGTATCACTCATGTTTTAATCCATCATCCCTTCAACAGAAACACTGGCAAATGGGGGTTGAGAGAGCAACACCAGCACAGGGAAAGCATGGAATTGACAGAGTCCCAGAAAAGAGCAAGGCTTGCAGAAATTAAACTACCACTATATAACCTTCAAGAACACAAGGACAGAGGGCTTGAAATGATTCTGGATAGCATGATGATCCTGAATCTAGCAACCTCTTGGGAATCGTACCTAGATAATAGCTAAGCACTGCTGAGAGAGAAAAATTGGTATTTACTAGAGATAAGGCCTTTCTTGGTTATAGAACTATTATGAGTGTGACCTGAAAACATGTATATGCAAACATCACACAGATTCAGCACATTGTAGGCATTAACTAATTCTCTTTCAATAGGTAAGTGTCAATTTTTAATTTTGAGTGGCTGTATATTTAAGACGGGGTGGGAAAATGAAAATGCTAAGAGAGAAAAGGTGTTTGAATGGTATAGTTTTATATTCATTTTAAAACAATAAGGTTCCGGAATTATTTACTGGAAGTCTTAGCCTGGGTTTCATGTGCAATATTATAATATTTATGCAATGACACATATTCCATACATGCCTATTTTAGTTTAACACTTCTGATATCACGACAGACCTCCCTTCTAAAAAGGAGTCACAATGACAGAAACTACAACATCATGTTGGACATGTAGTTTCCATGGAAACATGAAGCAATACTTTCAGACTTTGAATCAGCTGACATCCCAAGGTATAATGCTCTGTCCTCTCCTACAACCCCATGCTACGCACACGTTTCCCCAAGCCCATCTCTCATATTAAATCCATCCCATTATGAAGCCTTCAATGGAAAGGAAAGCAACACAGAGAGATGACTACAAGCTCACTCAAACTCTTCCTACAACAGCAGAATATCTTTCCGCCTTTTGTTTATGATTTATAAGTATGGCGTGTGTTGGACTCCAGACAGCCAGAAGTTATGTAAAAACTAGGCATTATAAAATTTCCTATTTGGATTTAGATTCGATACTCAATTATTTTCTTCTTGGGAGCCATACAGTTTGGCGGGAACCTTTAAGCCAAACTTGGCTAGCCACAGGATTATAGAACTCTCTTTTGATTATAAATGGCTTCTAGAAGCATGAGCACCCAGAAGGAACAACATGACCCAGATGTCAATCCTTTGCTCCAAACACAAGCCCACTTACCTAAGCAAACCTCCCAGATCTCACCATTCACCTAGGTACCTCTCCATCTCCCCACCACCCATGAAATTTTTACCCTGTCAACATCCTCTTTCTATAGTTTTCTAACATCCTGCTTAAACTAACACCTGGTTCTTGGCCTCTTCTCCCCCTCTCCTTTACCCCATACTACTGACTATAAAAGCTAGCCTGGAAAAAAATAAAATTCGCCACTTGATCAGAATCCTGTCGTGTGGTCATTCTCTCACGTCTCTTGTCCCCATTCCCCTTCCTGGACTTCTAGCTCTAGGTTGCTGTCCTGCGGATTGGGACAACTACATTTTCCCACAACTCAAATGCACTTAATTGCTTTTGCATTATCTACACACATATTAGCCTATTTTTCACTGTTTGCAAATCAAGTTGTCTGTGGAAGAAAAAAAGCTTTGGAGATGCATGCAATGCAGTGTGGGATAACCAATGAAATGAGAAACACTGCCCAGCTGCAAGAATGCCTATATCATTGCACATAATGTGGCAATTAGGACTTTGAGTGCTTAAATTATAGCAGACTTCTTGAGATGTTATCAATATTTGACATTTATAATTGTTAAATCTTTTATTTTGTCATTTCTAATATCTAGTTTGATTTTTTAAATTTTTTATTAGAATTAGAAAGAAAATTATTTTACATATCAACCCAGGTCCCTTGCCCTCCCCTCCTCCCCTGCCCCTACAACTAACACCTTACATATCCCATACCATTTCTGCTCCAAGGGAGGGTGAGGCCTTCCATAGGGAGGGTCTTCAAAGTCTGTCTTAATCTCTGGGATAGGGCCTAGGACAATCCCCTTGTGTCTAGGCTCAGGGAGTATTCCTCCATATGGGATGGGCTCCCAAATTCCATTACTATGCTAGGGATAAGAACTGATACACTACAAGAGGTCCCATAGATTTCAAGGTCTCCTGAACTGACACCCACATTCAGGGGGTCTGGATCAGTCCCATGCTGGTTTCCCAGCTATCAGTCTGGGGAACAAGACCTCTCCCTTGTTCCGGTCATCTGTTTTTGTGGGTTTCACTAGCTTGGTATGAACCCATTTGCTCCTCAGACCTCTGCCTCTGCAACTGGATTACAGTTCAGTTCAAGGTTTAGCTGTGGGTGTTTGCTTTTACTTCCACCAGCTGTTGGATGAAGGCTTTATGATATCATATGAATTAGTCATCAATCTCATTATCAGGAGAGGACATTTAAGGTAGCCTCTCCTCTGCTGCTTAGATTGTTACTTGTTGTCATCTTTGTAGCTCTCCAGACATATCCCTACTGCCTGATTTCTCTTTAAACCTATAATGTCCCCCTCTATTAAATTAATTCTTATCTTGTTCTCTTCTGTTCTTCCCTCAACTCCACCTCCCTGCTCCATCATGTTTTCCTCAACCCTCCTCTTCTCCCCTTCTCATTCTGCTAGTTCCCACTCCCCTCCCTCCCCCTTAGCTCCCATTTATTCATGAGATCTAATCCCTCTCAGCTTCTCCAGGAGACCATGTGTTTTCCTTATTGTCTCTATTTCAGTTTTCATGTTCTGAACTGTTTCCTTCAGTTGTTTGATTGTATGTCCTTCGCCTTCCTTAATTCCTTGCATCTTTTGTTTTGTCTTCACTTTATCCGAAGGATTTCCTGATTTCCTCTCATAGGGTCTCCATTGTCTGCATGAAGTTGTTTTCAAGGTTGCTCTCTTCTGTTTTGTCTGTGTTGGGATGTTCAGGTCTTTCTGGTGTAGAGTCCCTAGACTCTGGTGGTGGCATATTGGTTTTCCTGTTGTTGGATGTGTTCTAGTACTTTTGCCTTCTCATCTCTTCTTCCAGTGGGTACAGGTGGTGTCTCTACCATTGCTGGTGTGTATGGGTCCAAGTTTCTCTTCCAATGGGTGCAATTAGCTCTGATACTCTGATGAGTTGCAGGGGCAGGTGGGTGCAGGTGTGTCTGAGGCACTTGCTCTACAGGTGGGTAAGAGCAGGAGTAGCACAGAGAAGTCAGAAGACTCTGGGTTGCTTGGTCCTCAGGAGCCAAGTCGACCTACCTGCAGACCACAGGAAAGGAGTTCCCAGAGTGGGCAGGCAGAAGTTGGGTCCAAGTAGGGGGCCAAAGCAGCTCACATCTACTCTGAACTCTGCTTTTACTTCCACCAGCTGTTGGATGAGGGCTTTACGTTATCATATGAATTAGTCATCAATCTCATTATCAGGTGAGGACATTTAAGGTAGCCTCTCCTCCGCTGCTTAGATTGTTACATAATGTCATCTTTGTAGCTCTCCAGATATTTCCCTAGTGACTGATTTCTCTTTACACCTATAATGCCTTGAACTCAAATCACTGCTGTTGTCTCTGTCTCTTGAGTGATGAGATTCAGGGCCCACCATACTTGGCTCCATTCCTAACATCTGTAATTAGAGCCACATCTATAGATGGAAACACACTAACATGCAAGACATAAGACATACATTCTTCATATCAGAACTCAGTATGTTCTGCTATGACCCAGAGGATCAAGAAGAAATGATATATACATCAGTATGTTAGAAGTCAAGGACTTCTGCCATCTACCAAAAGGTTTCTTAGTCTAAGGAAGGAGATGCCCATAAAGATACAGAAACATAGAGAAGGTCAACTAGATTGGATCAGAAAGAAAAATTCCCTTTCAACATAATAATTAAAACACTAGTCATCAAGAACAAAGAATATTAAATGCAGAAAGTGGAAAAGAACAAACAATATACAAAGTCAAACCAATTAGAATTACAGCTGAATTAACGATGGAGACTCTAACAGCCACAAGGGCCTAGAAAATGAGTGCTGCAGACTCAAAGAAATCACAGAGTACAGCCTAGAATATTATACCCAGCAAAACTTTCAATCACCATTAATGGAGAAAATAGCATTCCATATTAAAGCCAATATATCTATGTATAGTTCCAGTCATACAGAAGGTTCTACTATGAAAATTACAACCAGAGGAGGTTCAATACACCCAATAAAACACAAGGAATGAATCTCAGAGCAACAAAATCAAAAGGAGGGAAGCACTAACATCACCAAGCCCACCAACAAGTAATAGGAATCAACAGTCATTGATCATTGGTATCTCTCAATATCAATGGAACTAATTCTCCAATAAAAAGACAAAGACTAACAGAATGGATGTGAAAATATGATCTGAGCTTCTGCTGCACTCAAGAAAAACATCTTATCAAGAATCAGCAACATCTCAAGGTAAAGAGAGAGAAAAAAATATTCCAAGCAAAGGGACCTAACAATCAAGCTGGTTCAGCCATGATAGTATCTAATGACAGAGACTTCAACCCAAAACTAATAAAAAAGATAGGGAAGGACACTATATCCTCAGGAGAGGAATAAATCCACCAAGGTGACATTTCCATTCTTAAAAATCTATTCCCCAAACAAAAGGGCACCCACATTTACAAAAGAAACATTACTAAAGCTTCAATCACATACTGAACCCCACAAACTGAGAGTGGGTACTGTAATACCCAATTCTCATCACTGGAAAGGCCAACCACACAGAAACTAAACTGAGGAATACTGGAACTATCATATGCTATGGAAACGGACCTATAATTGATATTTTAGATCTTGGTACCCAATCACAAAAGAATATATCTACTTCTCTGCACCTCATGGAACTTTCTCCAAAATTGACTCAAACACAAAGCAACAGTGAACAGACACAAGAAAACTGAAAAACTCCCTGCATCCTACCACAACACCAAGGATTAGAGTTGAATATCAAGAGCACTAGAAAGGATAGAAAGCTTAAACACTCATAGAAAACAACTCTCTACTAAAGAAAAAAATGGGTTGAGACAGATAGAAAGAAAGAAAATGAATACACAACATAATCAAACTTATGGGACACAATGAAACTTCTGCTAAAAGGAAACTTCATAGCACTAAGTACCTACATAAAACAAGAGAAATACTGGAGGTATCTCATAGTAGCAACTTAACAGCACACCTGCAAACTCTAGAAGAAAAAGGAATAATCATACCCAAGAATAATAGACAGTAAGAAATACTCAAACTATGGGATGAAATTAATAAAAAGAAGAAACAAAATAATACAGAGAATCAATGAAACAAAGAGTTTTTCTTTGAGAAAATTAACAAGCTAGGGAAAGCCTTATATGAATTAATTTAAAGGCAGAGGGATACTGTCAAATTAACAAAATCAGAAATCACAAGGAGAACCTAACAACAGACAATGAGGAAATCCAGAGAATCATTAGGTCATAATTTCAAAAACCTATAGCCCCCAAAATACACAAATCTCAAATAAATGCATAATGTTTTAGATGGGAATCACTTACCAAAGCTCATCAGGGTCAGGAAAGCAATATGTATAACCCCTAGTGAAATGGAAGCAATCATTGAAATTTCCCAAACAAAATAGCCCAGGACAAGACAGTTTTACCAGAGAAGTCTATCAGACATTCAAGTAAGAATTAATTCCAATACTCCACAATATTATACAGAACAGAAGTAACAATGTCCAATCCATTTTATGATGCTAAAATTACCTTCATACCCAAACCACATAAAGACCTAACAAAGAAAGAATTACAGACCAATGTCTCAGGCACATTGATGCAAAATACTCAATACTCACAAATGGAATCGATGAAAACTTCCAAAGGAGTATTATCCATTTAGCAAGTGGGCTTGAATTTATATATGCAGGAATGGTTCAACATATGAAAATCTGTCGATGTAATCCACCATTAAAGACACTGATAGAAAAAAATGATCATCTCAATAGATGCTGAAAAAGCCTTAGATAAAATCCAACACCCCTTCAAATTTAATACACAGTTGTAGTGTATTTTGACCACTTCTCCAAACTCTCTCTGATGCTATACTTGGCCACCCAAATTGGTGTCTTTTTTAAAGAGAATGACATACCTATGTCAAGATTTCAAAGCTTTCAATCAATATAGATAGAGAAAATATAATATTCCATGACAAAGCCAGATTCAAACAATACATATCCACCAATCCAGCCCTACAGAAAGTACTGGAAGGAAATCTGCAACCAAAGGAAGTTAACTACAACCAGAATAACATAGGCAATAGATAATCCCACTTTAGCAAAAGCCAAAGGGAAAAAGGGACAGAATACCACACATAATCTTGCCACCATCACCAAATCAAAAACAAACAAGAATGAACAATCAATAGTCAGTAATATCCATCAACATTAATGGTCTTAACTTACCTATAAAAGGACAGATTAGCAGAATGGGTAAGAATATAGAATCTTTCTTCTGCTGCATACAAGAAATACACCTCAATTTCAAAGCAGACTGTACCTAAGAATCCAAGTTTGTGGAAACATTTTCCAATCAAATGGACCCAAGAAACAAGTGGTTGTAGCAATCTTAATATGCAATAAATTGGACTGTAAACTAAAATCAACCAAAAGAGAAGAAGGAGGTCTCTTAATAATTTCCTAGAATTCAGTGAGAATATGAACACAACATACCCAAACCTATGGGACACTTTGAAAGCAGTGCTAAGAGGAAAGTTCATAGCGCTAAGTAAGTGCACACATGAAGAAACCGGAGAATAATCACACTAGAGAATTAACAGCACAACTGAAACCTTTAGAAAAAATGACGCCAATACACCCCAGAGAAGCAAATGCCAGGAAATAATCAAATTGAGGGCTGAAATCAATAAAATGGAAACTATAAGAACAATACAAAGAATCAATATAACGAACTTTGGGTTCTTCGAGAAAATCAACAAGATAGACAAACCTTTCTCCAAACTTACCAAACAGCAGGGAGTAAACATCCAAATTAATAAAATCAGGAATGAAAAGGGGAACATAACAACAGACACAGAGGAAATCCAGAGAACCATCAGGTTATACTTCTAAAACCTATATTCCTCAAAATTCAAAAATCTAAAGGAAATGGACAATTTTCTGGACAGACTTCACTTCTCAAAATGAAATCAAGAACAGATAAGCAACTTAAATAGACCTCAAACCCCTAAGGAAATTGAAGCAGTCATCAGAATTCTTCCAACTAAAAAAAGGCCAGGGCCAGATTGCTTCAATGCAGAATTCTACCAGAAAATCAAGGTACAGCTAATACCAATTCTCCTCAAAATATTCCACACAATAGAAGCAGAAGGGTCATTGCCAAACTCTTTTTATGAGGCTTCAATAACCCTAACCCAAGCCACACAAAGACCAATATCCCTCATGAACATTGATGCAAAAATTCTCAATAAAATCCTCCCAAATCAAATGTAAGAACACATCAGAGAAATAGACCACCATGATCAATTAGGCTTCATCCCAGGCATGCAAGGATTGTTCAACATACAAAAATCCATCAATGTAATTCACCATATAAACAGATTGAGGGGGAAAAACCCCACATGATCATCTCACTACATGCCGAAAAAGCCTTTTACAAAATCCAACATCCCATCAAGATAAAGGTCTTGGAGAAATCAGGGACAATAGGAACATACCTGAACATAATAAAAGCAATATACAGCAAGCCGACAGCCAACATCATATTAAATGGAGAGAAACTCAACGAAATTCCTCTAAAATCAGGGACAAGACAAGGCTGTCCACTCTCTCCATATCTCTTCTATATTGTCTTTGAAGTTCTAACTAAAGCAATAAGACAACAAAAGGAGATCAAGGGAATACAAATCAGAAAAGAAGAAGTCAAACTCTATTTGCAGATGATATGATAGTATACATAAGTAACCCCCAAAACTCTACCAGGGAACTCCTACAGCTGATATACATCTTCAGAAAAGGGGCAGGATACAAGATTAACTAAAAAACATTTGTAGCCCACTATGTACTGATGACACATTGGTGGAGAAAGAAATCAGAGAAACATCACTCTTTACAATCGCCACAAACAACTTAAAATACTTGGGGTAACAGTAGCCAAAATAGTGAAAGACATGTCCATTTTGACCCTCTAAAGAAAGAAATTAAAGAAGGCACCAGAATATGGAAAGATCTCCCATGCTCTTGGATAGGTAGGATCAACATAGTAAAAATGGCAATCTTGCCAAAAGCAATCTACAGATTCAATGCAATTCCCATCAAAATCCAAACACAATTCTTCACAGACCTTGAAAGAATAATTCTCAACATTGTTTGGAGAAACATAATGCCCAGAAGACCAAAACAACCCTGTACAATAAAGGAACTTCTGGAGGCATCACCATCCCTGACTTGAAGCTCTATTACAGAGCTATAGTCCTGAAAACACCTTGGTATTGAAACAAAAATAGACAGGCAGACCAATGGAATAGCGTTGAAATCCCTGATACCAACCCACATACCTATGAACACCTGATTTTTGAGAAACAATCCAATTTTATATGCGGGAACAAAGAGAACATCTTCAACAAATGGTGCTAGCATAACTGGATGTGGACATGTAGAAGACTACAGATAGACCCAAATCTTTCGCCTTGAACAAAACATAAGTCAAAATGAATCAAAGACCTCAACATAAACCCAGCCACACTAAGCCTATTAGAAGACAAAGTGGGAAATACCCTTGAATTAATTGGTACAGGAGACTGCTTCCTGAACATTACACCAGCAGCACAGACACTGAGATCAACAATTAATAAATGGAGATGGGTCGCTGAGGAGCCTGGGATCCTGAATCTGCTGAGATTGCTGGGCCATTCCAGCCCCCACAGAGTGCAGAGAGTGAAGAGGGAAGCTGCTTAAGCTCCTGCCTTGGGCCCAACTTCCATCTGCCCATCCTGGCAAACCCTGCCAAGGGATCTTCGACAGGACACTCCACCCCTAAGGACCAAGCAACCCAGAGTCTGCTGACATCTCTGCGACAGTGCTGCTCTCACCCACCTAGAGAGCAAGTGCCTCAGACCTGCCTGCACCCAACTTGAAACCCATTAGAGTTTCTAAGTCAATTGCACACACCTGAAGAGAACACTGAGCCCATACACACCAGAAAAGGAATTGACACCAACTGTACCCACTGGAACAAGAGATGGGAAGATGACAATATAAGAACACATCCAACAACAGGAAAACCAATATGATACCACCAGAGTCTAGGGACTCTACACCAGCAAGACATGAAGGTCCCAACACAGAAGAAGTGGAAGAGAACAACCTTAAAAACAACTTCATGCAGATGAGAGAGAACCAAAGAGAGGACATCAGAAAATGCTTCAGAGAAATGGAAGAAAAGACAAACCAAAAGATGCAAGAAATCAAGGAAAGCCAAGAAAGCCAAGAAAATACAACTAATCAGCTGAAGGAAACAGTTCAGGACCTGAAAACTGAATTAGAGACTATAAAGAAAACACAAACTGAGGGAATGCTGGAGGTGAAAAGCTGAGTAAACAATCAGGAACCACAGATGTAAGCATAACCAACAGAATACAAGAAATGGAAGACAGAATCTCAGACGCTGAAGACAAACTAGAGGAAATAAACTCGTCAAGCAAAGAAAATCTGAAGTCCAACAAATCCCTAACACAAAATAACCAGGAAATATGGGACACCGTGAAAAGACCAAACCTAAGGATAATAGGTATAGAAGAAGGTGAAGAAACACAACTCTAAGCTGCAGAAAACATACTCAACAAAATCATAGAATAAAACTTTCCCAACCTAAAGAAAGACATGCTGATGAAAGTACAAGAAGCTTACAGAATGCCAAATAGAATGGACCACAAAAGAAAGTCCCCACGTCACATAATAATTAAAACACCAAACATACAGAATAAAGAAATAATATTTAGAGCAGCAAGGGAAAAAGGCCAAGTAACATATAAAGGCCATTCTATCAGAATTAAACCATACTTCTCCAGGGAAACTCTGAAAGCTAGAAGGACATGGATAGATATTCTACCAACTCTGTGAGAACATGGATGCCAGCCCAGACTACTATACCCAGCAAAGCTTTCAATCACTATAAATGGAGAAAATAAGTTATTCCACAACAAAACCAGATTTAAACAATATGTAACCACTAATCCAGCCCTACAGAAAGTACTGGAAGGAAAACTCCAACCTAAGGAAATTAACTACACTCACATAAACATAGGCAATAGATAATCCCACTCTAAAAAAAAAAAAAAACACAAAATAAAAGGCAGGGTAAATCCACATACAATACCAGTACCAACAACAAACCAAAAACAAACAAGTATAAACACTCAATGGACCTAAATTTCCCTCAATATTAATGGTCTTAACTTGCCTATAAAAAGACACAGGTTAACAGATTGGATACGAAGACAGAATCCATCCTTCTGCTGCATACAAGAAACACACCTCAAATTCAAAGACAGACATTACCTCAGAGTAAACAGTTGGGATAAGTTACTCCAATCAAATGGACCCAAGAAAGGAGCAGGGGTAGCTATCTTAGTATCTAACAAGATAGACTTCAAACTAAAATCAATCAAAAGAGATGAAGAAGGTTATTGCATATTCATCACAGGAAAAATCCACCAGGAAGAAGTCTCAGTTCTAAACATCTATGCCCAAATACAAAGACACCAACATTCGTAAAAGAAAATTTATTAAAACCCAAATCACAAATAAGGCCTCACACAGTTATAGTGGGAGACTTCAACACCCCACTCTCACCACTGGACAGGACCACGAGACAGAAACTTAACAAAGAGACAAAGGAACTAACAGAAGTTATGACCCAATTGGGATTAACAGACATTTATAGAACTTTCTATCCAAACACAAAAGAATATATCTTCTGTTCATCATCATATGGAACCCTGTCAAAATTGACCACCTTCTTAGCAACACAGCAAACCTCAACAGGTACAAAAAATTGGGAATAATCCCCTGAGTATTATCAGACCACCATGCTTTAAAGTTAGAAATCAAAAACAAATCAAAGTGTAAAAAACCTACCAACTCATGGAAATTGAACACGCAATTGCAACATTCCTGGATCAAGGAAGAAATAAAGAAAGAAATTAAAAACTTCTTAGAATTCAATGAAAATGTAGACACAGCATAACCAAACTTATGGGACACTTTGAAAGCAGTGCTAAGAGGAAAGTTCACAGCTCTAAGTGCTCACATGAAGAAACTAGAGAATAGCCACACCAGGGAATTTAGATCACAGATGAAACCTATAGATAAAATGGAAGCAAATTCACCCCGGAGGAGAAGATGCCAGGAAATAATCAAACTGAGAGCACAAATCAATACAGTCGAAACAAAGAAAACAATTCAAAGAATCAATATAACAAAAACTTGGTTCTTCAAGAAAACAAGATGGACAAACCTTTCTCCAAACTTACCAAACAACAAAGAATGAACATGCAAATTAATAAAATCAGGAATGAAAAGTGGGTCATAACAACAGACATAGAGGCAATCCAGAGAATCTTCAGGTCATACTTTGAAAACCTGTACTCCACAAAATTTGAAAATTTAAAGGATATGGACAATTTTCTTGACAGTTATCACTTACCAAAATGGAATCAAGAACAGATAAGCAACTTAAACAGACCTATAATCTCTAAGGAAATAGAAGCAGTCATCAAAAGTCTCCCTACAAAAAAAAGCCCGGGGCCAGATGGATTCACTGCAGAATTCTACCAGAAATTCAAAGTGCTAATACCAATACTCCTCAAATTGTTCCACAAAATAGAAGCAGAAGGGACATTGCCAAACTCTTTTTACTAGGCTAAAATAACCTTGATACCCAAGCCACACAAAGACACAACTAAGAAAGAGAACTACAGACCAATATCCCTCATGAACATTGATACAAAAATTCTCAATAAAATCATGGCCAATCAAATACAAGATCCTATCAGAGAAAACATCCTCCATGATCAAGTAGGCTTCATCCCAGGGATGCAAGGATGGTACAACATACGATAATCCATCAATGTAATCCACCATATAAATAGACTGAGGAGAAAAAAAAAACACATGATCGGCTTCCTGAATCTGGCTTGGTTCAGGACACTCTTCCTTCCCTTTCCGTGGACTCATCGAAGACCAGGTGAGCCACCCCCTGCTTTTACCCAATTCTTGTCCTAAGCGCCATTCACCCAGATCCCTCCAGGCTCGTCCCTGCTTGAAACAGACACCCCCAGGCAGGGAGGAGCTTCCTGAATCTGGCTTGGTTCAGGACACTCTTCCTTCCCTTTCCGTGGACTCATCGAAGACCAGGTGAGCCACCCCCTGCTTTTACCCAATTCTTGTCCTAAGCGCCATTCACCCAGATCCCTCCAGGCTCGTCCCTGCTTGAAACAGACATGTCCAGGCAGGGAGGAGCTCCCCGAATCTGGGTACAGGCTGCTCTTCATTCCATTCCCGGCGACCGATCCGCCAAGAGGCCTAACGCCATCAGAGTGAGGAGGCTACGAGGAGAGGCAAAACCATCCAGAGCTTTGGACATTGAATTCCTGGCCCACACACACTACAGAGTAACAAGAGGAGATAGAGAGATCCTACCTGCACTCACTGGAAAAAGATATGGGAAGAAGACAGAATAAGAACCCGCTCAACAACAGAAAGACCAATATGACACCACCAGAATCTAGGGACTCCACTCCAGCAAGATCTGAAAAGCCCAACACAGTGCATGAAGAAGAGATGGACCTCAAAAATTATCTGAGCAAGATGATAGAGACCTTCAAAGAGGAAACAAGAAAATCCCTTAAAGAAATAGAAGAAAAAGTAAGCAAAAAATTACACGATATGGAGGAAAAGACAAACCAAAATATTCAAGAAATAAACAAATCTCTTAAAGAAGCTAAAGAAACCCAAGATAAAACAACCAAACAAGTGAAGGAAGCTCTTGAAACAGTTCAAAACATGAAAGCTGAATTAGACACATTAAAGAAAACACAGAATGAAGCGATGCTGGAAATGGAAAGGTTGGATAAACGATCAGGATCTAAAGATGTGAGTATAACTAATAGAATTCAAGAGACAGAAGAGAGAATCTCAGCTATTGAAGACTCGCTAGAGGATATACATTCATCAACCAAAGAAAACCTCAAGACCAACAAATCCCTAACACAAAATATACAGGAAATATGGGACACCGTGAAAAGACCAAACCTAAGAATAATAGGTGTAGAAGAAGGTGAAGAAACACTGCTCAAAGGTACAGAAAACATATTCAACAAAATCATAGAAGAAAACTTCCCCAACCTACAGAAAGATATGCCTATGAAAGTACAAGAAGCTTATAGGACACCAAACAGACTGGACCACAAAAAGAAGTCCCCCCGACACATAATAATCAAAACTCCAAATCTACAGAATAAAGAAAAAATATTAAGAGCTGCAAAGGAAAAAGGCCAAGTAACATATAAAGGCAAACCAATCAGAATCACACCCGACTTCTCAATGGAAACTATGAAAGCCAGAAGGTCTTGGATAGATACACTACAAGCACTAAGGGAGCATGGATGTCAACCCAGACTACTGTACCCAGCAAAACTTTCAATCACTATAGATGGAGAAAACAAGATTTTCCATGACAAAAACAGATTTAAACAATACATATCCACAAATCCAGCACTACAGAAGGTTCTGGAAGGAAAACTCCAACCCAAGGAACATAACTACATGCACAAAAACACAGGCAATAGATAATCTAATATTGCCAAACACAAAAAGAAGCAGGAGGGCAAAATCCACACACAATGACACCACCAACAATAAATCCAAACCAAACAAGAACCAACAAGCAATGGACATTAATATCCCTAAATGTCAATGGCCTTAACTTACCCGTAAAAAGATATAGGCTAACAGAATGGATACGAAGACAGAATCCATCTTTCTGCTGTTTACAAGAAACACACCTCAACTTCAAAGACAGGCGATACCTCAGAGTAAAAGGATGGGAAAAGATTTTCCAATCAAATGGCCTCAAGAAACAAGCAGGTGTAGCAATCCTAATATCTAACAAAATGGACTTTAAACTAAAATCAATCAAAAGAGATGAAGAAGGGCATTTCATACTCATCACAGGAAAAGTCCATCAAGATGAAATCTCAATCCTGAACATCTATGCTCCAAATAAGAAGGCACCCACATTTGTGAAAGAAACATTACTAAAGCTCAAACCACACATAAAACCACACACACTTATAGTAGGAGACTTCAACACCCCCCTTACACCACTAGACAGGACCACCAGACAAAAACTTAACAAAGAAACAGAGGATCTGAAAGAAGTCATGGCCCAACTGGGGTTAACGGATATCTATAGAGCATTCCATCCAAACTCAAAAGAATATACCTTCTTCTCAGCACCACATGGCACCTTCTCCAAAATTGACCACATAGTAGGCAACAAAGCAAACCTCCACAATTACAAAAGAATTGAAATAACCCCCTGTATCTTATCAGACCACCATGCATTAAAGCTAGAATTCAGCAACAATACAAATGGCAGGAAACCTGCAAACTTTTGGAAAATGAATAACACCCAATTGCACCATTCCTGGGTTGAGGAAGAAATAAAAAAACAAATTAAAGACTTCCTAGATTCTAATGAAAATGCAGACACAACATACCCAAACTTATGGGACACTCTGAAAGCAGTCCTAAGAGGGAAGTTCATAGCACTAAGTGCCCACATGAAGAAACTAGAGAAAAGTCACATTAGAGAACTGACAGAACAACTGAAAACACTAGAGCAAAAAGAAGCAAACTCACCAAGGAGGAGTAGACGCCAGGAAATAATCAACCTGAGAGCTGAAATCAATAAAGTAGAAACTAGGAAAACATTACAAAGAATCAATGAAACAAAGAGTTGGTTCTTTGAGAAGATCAACAAGATAGACAAACCTCTAGCCAAACTAACCAAAAGGCAGAGAGAGAGCACACTAATTAACAAAATCAGAAACGAAAAGGGGGATATAACAACGGACACTGTGGAAATCCAGAGAATCTTTAGGTCATACTTTGAAAATCTGTACTCCACAAAATTCGAAAATCTAATGGAAATGGACAGTTTCCTGGATAAATATCACTTACCAAAATTAAATCAAGATCAGATAAACAATTTAAATCGACCCATAACCCCTAATGAAATAGAAGCAGTCATCAAAAGCCTCCCAACCAAAAAAAGCCCAGGACCAGATGGCTTCACTGCAGAATTCTACCAGAAATTCAAACAAGAGCTGATACCAATACTCCTCAAACTGTTCCGCACAATAGAAGCAGATGGGATATTGCCAAACTCTTTCTATGAGGCTACAATCACTTTGATACCCAAGCCACACAAAGATAAGACTAAGAAAGAGAACTACAGACCAATATCTCTCATGAACATTGATGCTAAAATACTCAATAAAATATTGGCTAATCGAATCCAAGAACATATCAGAAAAATCATCCACCACGATCAAGTGGGCTTCATCCCAGGGATGCAAGGATGGTTCAATATACGAAAAACCATCAATGTAATCCACCATATAAACAAACTGAAAAAGAAAAACCACATGATCATCTCACTAGATGCTGAAAAGGCCTTTGACAAAATCCAACATCCCTTCATGATAAAGATCTTGGAGAGAACAGGAATAACAGGAACATATCTAAACATGATAAACGCGATATACACCAAACCAATAGCCAACATCAAACTAAATGGAGAGAAACTCAAAGCATTTCCTCTAAAATCAGGAACAAGACAAGGATGTCCACTCTCTCCATACCTCTTCAATATTGTACTTGAAGTTCTAGCTAGAGCAATAAGACAAGATCAGGATATCAAAGGGATACAAATTGGAAAGGACGAAGTCAAACTTTCACTATTTGCAGATGACATGATAGTCTACATAAGTGACCCGAAAAACTCTACCAGGAAACTCCTACAGCTGATAAACACCTTCAGCAAGGTAGCAGGATACAAAATTAACTTAAATAAATCTGTAGCCCTACTGTATACAGATGATAAACTCAATGAGAAAGAAATCATGGAAACATCACCTTTCACAATATCCACAAGCAACATTAAATATCTGGGGGTAACACTAACCAAAAAAGTGAAAGACCTGTACAATAAGAACTTTGAGACTTTAAAGAAAGAAATTAAAGAAGATACCAGAAAGTGGAAAGATCTCCCGTGCTCTTGGATAGGCAGAATTAACATAGTAAAAATGGCAATTCTACCAAAAGCAATCTACAGATTTAATGCAATCCCCATCAAAATCCCAACACAGTTTTTCACAGACATTGAAAGAACAATACTCAACTTTATATGGAAAAATAAAAAACCTAGGATAGCCAAAACAACTCTTTACAATAAAAGATCCTCTGGAGGCATCACCATCCCTGACTTCAAGGTCTACTATAGAGCCATAGTTCTGAAAACAGCTTGGTATTGGCACAAGAATAGACAGATAGACCAATGGAATCGAATTGAAGACCCAGATATTAACCCACGCACCTAAGAACACCTTATTTTTGACAAAGGTGCTAAATCCATACAATGGAAAAAAGATAGCATCTTCAACAAATGGTGCTGGCACAATTGGATTCGAACATGCAGAAAATTGCAGATAGATCCATACTTGTCACCATGCACGAAACTTAAGTGCAAATGGATCAAAGATCTCTCCATAAACCCAGCCACACTGAATCTTTTAGAAGAGAAAGTGGGAACAACCCTTGAACAAATTGGCACAGGAGAACGATTCCTGAACATCACTCCAGAAGCACAGACACTGAGGTCTGCAATTAATAAATGGGACCTCCTGAAACTGAGAAGCTTCTGTAAGGCAAAGGAGACAGTCAGCAAGACAAAACGACCACCCACAGAATGGGAAAAAATCTTCACCAGCCCCACATCTGACAGAGGATTGATTTCCAAAATATACAAGGAGCTCAAGAAGCTAGCCACCAAAACACCATACAATGAAATTAAAAAGTGGGGTGCAGAACTAAACAGAGATTTTTCAACAGAGGAATCTGAAATGGCTGAAAGACACTTAAGAAAGTGCTCAAAATCCTTGGCCATCAGAGAAATGCAACTCAAAACAACTCTGAGATACCACCTCACACCTGTCAGAATGGCTAAAATCAAAAATACCAATGACAACCTATGCTGGAGAGGTTGTGGAGAAGAAGGAACACTCCTCCATTGCTGGTGGGAGTGTGAACTTGTAAGACCACTTTGGAAATCAGTATGGCGGTTGCTCAGAAAAATGGGAATCAATCTACCTCAAGATCCAGCCATTCCTCTCTTGGGTATATACCCAAATACTGCTTGTCCATACAACAAGGACATATGTTCAACCATGTTCATAGCAGCATAGCAACAACCTAGATGTCCCTCAACTGAAGAATGGAAAGAGAAAATGTGGTACATTTATACAATGGAGTACTACTCAGCAGAAAAAAGCAATGGAATCTTGAAATTCGCAGGCAAATGGATGGAACTAGAAGAAACCATCCTGAGTGAGGTAACCCAATCACAAAAAGACAAACATGGTATGTACTCACTCATATATGATTTTTAGACATAGAGCAAAGGTTTACCAGCCTATAATCCTCTACCCCAAGGAAACTAGAAATCATGAATGACTCTAAGGGATAAATGGACCCCAGGAATGGGAAGTGGCATGAACTCCTGAGCTAATTGAGAGCATGAGGGTAGGGGAGTGGGTGCTGCCACAATAAGAGCACAAGATGAAGAGTAGAGGAGAAGAAATGGAGGAGCAGATATATTGAGTTGGGGGAAGAATAGAGGAGAGAGAGCAGGATGAGAGATACCATATCAGAGGGAGCCACTATAGGTCCGAGAAGAGATCTGGAACTAGGAAGATCTCCAGAGACCTATAAGGATGACACGATCTGACAGTCTGGGCAGTGGAGGAGAAGATGGCCTAGAAACCCTTCCCCTAGAATGAGATTGATGACTACTCTCTATGCTATTCTAGAGTCCTCATCCAGTGGCTGATGGGAGCAGAGACAGACATCCACAGAAATACACTGAGCTGAAATCTGGAACTCATTTGAAGAGAGGGAGGAATGAAGAATGAAGGGGTCTGTACCTGGTTGGAGAAACCCACAGAAACAGTTGGCCTGAAAAAGGGAAAGCATATCGACCCCAGATGCTCTTTGGGAGGACAGTACAGGACTAATCCAGCCCCCTGATCATGGATGCCAATGGGGAGGCCCCTGCACTCCTGGGAGCCTCTGGAGTGGACTGGCTTTTTGCCCTGGTGGGTGGGAGAGACTTCTAGAGCTCATCCCACTTGAAGGGATTAGCTCTGTCTCTGAACACATGGGGAGGGGCCTAGGCGCAGCACAGGAAGATTTGGTGGACTTGGTGGAGCCCTGGTTGGGGGCCCTACCCTGCCTGGGGAGTGGCGGGTGGATGGGGTGGGGGGTAGGTTGGAGGTGGGGGAGAAGGAATGGGGGTGGGGGGAGGGAGAGGGAGAGGGAAAGTACATGTGAAAATATTAATAATTTAATTTAAAAAAATGAAAAAAAAAAACACATGATCATCTCACTAGATACCGAAAAAGCCTGTGACAAAATTAAACACCCATTCATGATAAAGTTCTTGGAGAAATCAGGGATAACAGGAACATTCCTCAACATAATAAAAGCAATATACAACAAGCCAACATCAAATTAAAAGGAGAATAACTCGATCCAATCCCTCTAATATTGGAGACAAGACTAGGCTGTCCACTCTCTCCATACCTCTTCAATACTGTCCTTGAAGTCCTAGCAAGAGCTATAAGACAACAAAAGGAGATCAAGGGAATACAAATTGGAAAGGAAGAAGACAAATTCTCACTATTGGCAGACAATATGATAGTCTACATTAGTGACCAGAACTCCTACAGCTGATAGGAAATTGGCAGCATACAGGATTACCTCAAAAAAATCCATAGCCATATTATATACAGATGATACATTGGTGGAGAAAGAAATCAGAGAAACATCACCCTTTACAATTGCCACAAACAACATAAAATACCTTGGGGCAACACTAAGCAAAAATGTGAAAGATCTGTACCATAAGAATTTTGAGTCTCTAAAGAAAGAAATTAAAGAAGATAACAGAAAATGGAAAGACTTCCCATGCTCTTGCATAGGTAGGATCAATATAGTAAAAATGGCAATCTTGCCAAAAGCAATCTACAGATTCAATGCAATCCCCATCAAAATCCCAACACAATTCTTCACAGACCTTGAAAGAATAATTCTCAACTTTATATGGAGAAACAAAAGACCCAGGATACCAAAACAACCCAATACAATAAAGGAACTTCTGGAGGCATCACCATCCCTGACTTGAAGCTCTATTACAGAGCTATAGTCCTGAAAACATCTTGGTATTGGAACAAAAATAGACAAGTAGACCAATGGAATAGAGTTGAAATCCCTGATACTAACCACATACCTACGAACACCTGATTTTTGAGAAACAATCAATTTTATATGCGGGAACAAAGAGAACATCTTCAACAAATGGTGCTGGCATGACTGGTTGCATACATGTAGAAGACTGCAGTTAGACCCAAGCCTATCGCCTTGCACAAACTTAAGTCAAAATGGATCAAGGACCTCAACATAAATCCAGCTACACTGAACCTATTAGAACACAAAGTGGGAAATACCCTTGAATTAATCAGTACAGGAGACTGTTTCCTGAACATTACACCAGTAGCACAGACACTGAGGTCAAAAATTGACAAATGGGACCTCCTGAAACTGAGAAGCTTCTGAAAAGCAAAGGAGACAGTCAGCAAGACAAAACAGCAACCCACAGACTGGGAAAAGATATTCACCAACCCCACATCTGACAGACGGTCGATCTCCAATATATACAAAGAACTCAAGAAGCTAGTCCCCCAAACACCAAACAACCCAATTAAAAAGTGGGGTACAGAACTAAATAGACAATTCTCAATAGAGGAATCCAAAATGGCTGAAAGACACATAAGAAAGTGTTCAATATCCTTAGCCATCAAGGAAATGCAAATAAAAACAACTCTGAGATGTCATCTTACTCCTCTCAGAATGGTCAAAATCAAAAACACCAATGACATTTTATGCTGGAGATGATGTGCAGATAGGGGAACACTCCTCCATTGCTGGTGGGAGTGCCAACTCCTACAACCACTTTGGATATTTGTATAGCAATTTCTCATGACAATGGGATCAGTCTACCACAAGGTTCAGCAATTCCACTTATAGGCATATACCCAAAAGAAGCACATTCATACAACAAGGACATCCATTCAGCTAAGTCCATAGCAGCACTATGTGTAATAGCCAGAACATGGAAGCATGCTAAATGCCCCTCAACTGAAGAATGGATAGAGAAAATGTGGTATATTTATACAATGGAGTACTACTCACCTGGGGAAAAAAACAATGGAATCTTGAAATTTTGCAGCAAATGGATACAAAAAAAATGAAATAAACCCCTGTATCTTATCAGATCACCATGCTTTAAAGTTGGAATTCAACAGCAACACAAATTGCAGAAAACCTACAAACTCATGGAAATTGAATAACACCTAATTGCACCATTTCTGGGTGGAGGAAGAAATTTAAAAAAAAAGGAATTAAAGAGTTCCTAGAATTTAATGAGAATATAGACACAACATACCCAATCTTAAGGACGTTCTGAAAGCAGTGCTAAGAGGAAAGTTCATAGCACTAAGTGCCCACATGAAGAAACAGAGAATACTCACACTAGAGAATTGACAGAACACCTGCCTTGGTCTACGGGCTTCTTGGTTTCGATGTAACTTCTAGTAAAACAGCAATTGTCTGCTAGAGTTGTGGTTTTGGGGAGGGAGTTGGGGAGAACTAAACAGGCTTTAATGATGGTTAGATGGCAGTGTCTTGCCTCAAGTTCTAGTACCAGTGAGTTCTCAGGTAGTGCAATAGTATTGTGCACCAGTTGTGGCCTAGGATGTAGAGCCTAGAAGAGCAGGTTAATACCTGTTTGCTTTTAATTAACAGTCACTAAAAAATAATGACAAAAACTTTACAAATTAATACCTTGTTATTATGGAAAGCAACATGTTTTTAATGAGACAAAGACACTTACCAGGACATCTAGAAAGCACACTACTGGATAATGTTCTAAAGGAAACAGCCAGCATGCCAGAGACTGGCTCACATACGCATGGCAGGGACATTCCAAATAGCAACATGGGAACCACCAAGTGTCCATGTATCTGTGAAGGAGTAAAGACATGGAAATGGCACACAGTGGGAAACAGCTCAGCCATCATAACATTCAGTTACAAAACTAGAAACAGTAATGGCTTTCTGCAACTACTCAACAGGGTCTATATATTAATAGCAGTAACCTGTGGTTGATTGCACTGCCTAGTGATAGCCCTATTTCACTGTTCTGAGGATCATGTTGATTCTGTGTCAGCCTTATTGTAGGTATGAGTGGAACAAGGTTTTTACATAAAATGAACTTTCTAAAATCCTAAATGGGGTTCTTTATGACATTGGAATGGCGGTAGAAGATATGAATCCCCACCAGGATCCAGTGGGAGGGTAGGATCACATACTTCCCATTGTAGAGGCTTGAAGCTACAAATCCTGAGAGTGACTATGTTGGCTGAAAAGCAGTACAAATGTTTAGGTCACAGAGAATCTAATTCATGGGGGATTTAATTTGAACCCCAGGCCACTGTGAGTTTCAACATAGAATTAACATGCCAGTGTAACATTGCAGGGCAGTGCAGATGACTTTAAAGGTGACCCCTCTTAAAATTCTAAATCTAAGGTTTTAATCAGGATTGGACAGACTTTGTCCTTTCAGCCACCATAGAAGAACATGCTTTGTGTAAAGAGGAATACCATTCAGAGTAATTAACAAACAAGTCTGTCTGTGCACAAATATTGCCACACAGAACCTGTGTTCAATAGTGGACAGTCAGCAACAACCTACTGGTCCCAAGGGGACAACAAAAAAGCCCAGGCTCAGGACATAACTGTGGCAGCCCCTTCATTTTCTGAAAAAGCCTGTTCTTCCACCCTGCATGCTGACTTCCCACAATCTCCAAATACACATACACCATCCTCATGCTCATGTGCCATACTACAGGGAAGGCTATCTGAATGCAAACAAACACAGTGAGACTCCCTTAGACATCCTCATGTAAGAATCTGCAATTTTACCTCCAAGATCAGAGACAAGATAATTAAGCGAAAGGTTTAAAGCTTTTCATAATTAATTGTGGAATCGGGCATCATTCTGAGAACTCATGGTGTTCCATGACCAGGAGTGCTCAGCAATTCCCAGTATATGGTATTGCTCGTCTTTTACATGAGAAACACTGAAAACCTAGTGACTGAGACACTGCACTTCCAGCTGTGGGGAAGCATGGATTGACAGAGTTCCATGTCAGAGTAAGTTGTACAAAACCAGCCCACTACTACATAACCTTCCAGCACATGGGGACAGAGGGTTGACAAGATTCTGGACAGCATGATGATCCACTCACACAGCTGTTAGGGTGGAAGGTTGGCTGAGGTGGCACAAGTAAAAGCAGGGGCTCCCAAGGATTCTGCACCTCACAAGCTGGGCTCTGCCTGCATCTATGTCTGTGGAGATTCATGCACACAGTGTGTAATAGTTCATTACTTATCCAGGCACTTTTGTACTTTACATTCTAAAACCCAGGACCACAGGCTTTCCTGGGTTTCCCTAATAGGCTACAACCCTAGTAAGCCAAGAGACACATAGTGTCCATGGGTCAGGTTAGGCAACAAGGTCTCTATGGTTACATTTGGAGCCAGACACATGGTGTACTGGTGAGCTCAATGCAAGCCTGAATGACAGCAATGAACCATGAGGGCTGCAGAGAATCTGAGAAAATGAGGCAGAGGGTGAGGTTGAGAAAAAGGTGCTGAGGATGCTGCTTTTGTATCAATTGTGTTCCTTGTCTCAGGGCTGATGGAACCTATGGGAAAATGGAAGGCTGACAGGAAATTGATGTAAATGATCTCCAGGGAAATGCCATGGGAAATGCCTCTACAGAATTCCACAAAGCTAAGTAATTCGGAGGATGGTTGCACAGCAGAGAACAAGGATGGGCCAGGCTAGGAGAGACCTGAGGCCTGGATGTCCTTTGGGATTCTCACAATGAGGTGAGGTGAGACCTATGTGACCTCACAGGATAGAACCCTGCCCTAGTAACATCACTGGTGTTACCTGAGGACAACTCAGACCCCACAAGGAGGGCTGAGAGTCAAAGCAAGAGCACGAGTCTCAGCAGGTTTGGGCTGTTACTTGGTATGGACACTACAAGATAGCTATCCCATGGGTTACTCCCTCAGTGTGAGGCACTTCCTCACTAGAACTTTACATATAGAGACTAATAGGTAATGAGGTGCTTGAAATGTCCCTCACTTAGGACACCTCATCCAAAGAAGTAGAAACTGCAGTAGTTAGAAGTCTCACAGCAGTGGGATTGGCCACAGAAGATTCCAGGGAAAGAAACAATTAAACTCAACAGGGACAGGGGCCCTGGAATGAAGCCACACAGACGTATCTGGAACAAGACTCAAGTCTCCAGTACCAGTCTAGGTAAGAATCAAGGGTTCTTGTTTGCATGTCCACATTTGACCTTCATTCTAGCTTGTCCCGGGATGATGAGCAAAGCCTATGAGATACGGATGTCTAAGGTTCCATGGTATTGACAGTCCTTTTATTTGTACTAAGATAGTTGACATTATGTAGGAACAAACATTAATGTCACTGTCACAGGAAACACCATGGCAGCAGTCTCCCCTCTAATTCTGTACTTATGTACATATTTTCAATTGGATGTGTGTTACTGACGTCTATGTTCCTGTCTCTGGGTTCATATCCATATGGTTAGTTCATGTAGATGATACTGAATAATGTCACAATCTTCCAATAACAGCTTACAAGAGACAGGGTGAATTAATGCTCAGGCTCTGTTAATATGATGACATTACCACCTGTACAACACACCACTTGGCTGGGACAGTGCCCTCAGCACAAGGTGGGGATCCATGGTGGTTCCTCATGTCATACTCAGGTACCTAGGGAGAAGTTGGACAGAGGTGTCCTCAGGCCTCTGTGACCTCATAATAGCTCATTGCCATGGCAAAGGCTATGGACTTCAGAGAGGGAACACAGTGTCTCCTGGGGTTAGCTGGGATTCAGAAGGAACTGCAGAGTGGAAGGATGTTTGGACTAAGTGGTTGGAGAAACACTAACAGGATTCTTGGGAAGAAGGCCTAATTTAAACTCCATGTTCTCTTCTGTGAGGTGAGCATGATATGGGTATGATGCATAACGTGGTCTTGGAGTGATCATTTCTTTCCTCCATTTTTTAATTTAAATTAGACAAAGATTATCTTACATGTCATAGCCTGTTCCCTCTCCCCTCTCCTCTGCACCCAAATAACACTCCAACTATCCCATACCATTTCTGCTCCCCAGGAAGAGTTAGATCAAACATGGGGGCTCTTCACTGTTGTCATATCCTTTGGGAGAAGGTGTAGGCTCTCCACTGTGTGTCTTGGCTCAGGGAGTATCCCTCTATGTGTAATGGGCTCCCAAACTCCATTCCTATGCTAGGGTTATCTAGTGATCTACTCAAAGAGGCCTGATAGATTTCCGAGGTCCCCTCACTGACATGCACATTAATAGGGTCTGAATCATTTTGGAGTGATCTTTATGAGGACCTTGCTGTAGCAGCAGAAAAAGATGGAGACTATCAGCACAAGTGTCCAAGGTTCTAGTCAAAAGAGGACATAAGGATCTTAGAGCCGCTAGTCACCAGATGATGCTATCACAGGACAACCCCAGACTGTGCCATGTGAAGAGACTTCAGGCTACATACTCTCACAGGATAAATCTCTGTTGTTGAGACACAGGCCAGGGACAACTGTCCTATATGACAGCCCACAGTGTCCAGGCATGTCAGTTCTTTTCTTTTACTAACCTCCACCTGTGTTTGTCAGAAAAAGTGACCAGAGCTGAGGAAGAGCCAACACCTGCCTCAGCACTCCAGTTTCCACACTGTGACAGAATGGAACTCTGCTGTTATGCTGGTCTCCAGGAACTGACTTCTGATGATCATGGCAGAGCCAGGTAGGGGAATTTTATGACATTCTGCTTTCTGGGTAACCCTCATTTCAAGCTGATTAAATGTGGTTGAGGGACAGGTTAGAGGACAAATATATCAACCATCTTGGTTCTCAAGGTCCTATTGATGGGACACTGCAAGTTTCATGATGAGAAAAACTTGCTGATAAAAATAACAGGAGAAATGATAGGACGAGATTTGAACTTTTCACACTGGGGATGAGCATGACCCATTCAAACTGGCCTTGATCTTCACAGAGATGGTGATCCCTGCTATTGCAGGAAGACGAGGTGTAAGTTTGATAAAGAAAATATTTTTCAGGGAATCCTTCAGGTGATTCCCCTAAGTACTAGTCCAAAATTTACCCATGTGCTGTCTAAACTTTCAGCATACCTGAACAGAGGAAGGCCTGTCCTCTGTGACCTCACAGGAGGGTCACTGTCACGATTATCTGGGTGACATAGTTCTGAGGGAAGCAAAGCACATTGTATTGGACCAGGATCTAACCACAAAGTGACCTTACACCAGTTTATTTATTGGAAGGGGGCGTTAGAGAAAAAGTGTGACTAAGGCACAATTCAGTGTCACAGGTTTTTAGTGCACGAGACACGTATGATTTTGAGAAGAGTTTCATTAAAAGGGAAGAGAGCGGCACTCTGTCTTGAATGACATCTAGGGAGAAGACACCACCTCTATAACAGAGAAAGAGGCTTTGAACATCTGCACAGCCTCCAAAGTCTTCACAAGGCATCTTCTAAACCATGGTCCTCAACCTTCCCAGGGATGTGACTCTCTAATACAATTCATCATGTTCTGGTGAGGCACAACCAGAAAATTATTTCCATTGGTTTGACATAACTGTAATTTTGCTAGTGTTATGGATTGTCAAGTAAAATTCTGGGAGACAGACATTTGCAGAAAGGATTGGAACCCACCGGTTGAGAATCAATGCTCTAGACACATGAGCTGTTGCTTTAAATTTTTGTAATATTTTGTCATGGGATCTGACCACAAACCAGGCAGAATCCTCCATGGCCCTTCAGTGGGATTCTCTTAACTCTGTTTAGAAACAACATTCTACCCACAGGAGCACATCTAGCTTCCCACCAAAGACACAGTCAGATATGCAATAGGATACTTTCCCATCCATTCACTCCTCCATATTTCATCTATTTGTGTAATGTTTAGTTTATTTCATCTGAACTGTGGGTTATGTGTGTCTGTGTCCTAAGGGGGAGGTCAATGGTGTTCTGACTACATTTGACTTGACAAAGAAGAACTCCCAGTATTTGTCCTGTGTCATATAAACCTGTCTATTTTTATTTACAGACAAAGTCTAATGACAATGCAGCATTGGACACATGATGACTGCATTGCCTGGCTTCTGAAGAAAAACAGGTACAGGATCAACCATAGCCAATATACTCAGTCTGAAGACTGAACACTAAAGAGACTAGTTAGAGAGGCCAAGGCCAAGCATGGGCCCTGAAGAAGCCTGAGCTAAAAGTTTAGCTGAAAGTATCTGAGCTTTAAGCACAAAGGTAAAGATGCATAAACCTAAAAAACTAAGTGAACCATGGCAGACAACTGACCATTGTACTGCCAAACCTCAACGGACACGGGAAGTGTGCCAGGAACAAATCTGAAGTGAAAGAGCCCTGCACCAAAAAAAAAAAAAAAAAAAAAAAAAAAAAAAAAAAAAAAAAAAAAAAAAAAAATTGGGCATGGCAATAGTTAACCCTAAGAAGCCCAGGACCAAATGAAGATTAGATGGGGTCTGGGCAAATCCATGACCCTGAATAACATCAGGCCTAAAGAGACGTTACGTTTTGACATGGACAAATGTCTCAAAGGCCGAGGACAATGCAAAAAGAGTCTTGTACATGGATCAAACCATGACCATTAAGTAGCCTGGGCCCTAACACTGGAGTTGTTTGGGTTTGGGAAAATTCCTGATATGAAAGAGGTCCAGATCAACATAAGAAGTGTTGTGTACCTGGACAAAATCCAGACCATGAAGAAGCCCAGGGCTGAATCAAGATGAAATTTGGACCTGGGCCAATCTCAGAGCATTACAATGCCTGGGCACAAAAAGATGGTATATGTCCCCAGGAATATGCTACAAATGAAAGAGGCCCAGGTCCAAATACTACAAGAGTATTATGATTGGGCCATTCCCTAACTCTGAGGGAGCCTAGGCCAAAATGAATAATAGTAAAGGCCTGGCCTGACATATATCCCAGAAGAAGCCCAGGCCCAAAGCAAGAAAAAAGGTGGGCCTGGGTCAATCCCTGAACTTGAAAATGCTTTGGGTCTGGGACAATTTCACAAATGAAGAGGCCATGTAAAACCACAAAAAATATGCCTGGAACAAACACTCTCCCTTGAGATACCCGGGCCCAAAGCAAGAAGACATGTGGGCCTGGGCTCACACCTTAACCAGAAGAATCCCAGGCCCAAAGTAATAGGCAATGAGGGCCTGGGCCAGTCCCTGAAACTAAATAAGCCTGGGCCCCAAAGGAGGTGATATATGGGCCTGGGCCAATTTCACAAATGAAGAAACCCATGTAAAACCACAAAAGAATATGCCTAGAACAAACCCTCTCCCATGAGATGCCCCAGCCCAAAGCCAGAAGATATTTGGGCCTGGGTTGAACCCTTAATCTAAGAAGCCCAGGCCCAAAGAAATAGGAGATGTGGGCCTGGGCAGTTTCTGAACTTAAACATGCCTGGGCCCAAAAGAAGTGATAGATGGGCCTGGGACAACCCCACAAAAGAAATGGTCCAGGTAAAACCACAAAAGGAATATACCTGGACCAAACGCTCTTCCTTGAGATTCCCAGGCCCAAACCAAGAAGACATGTGGGCCTGGGCTAATCCCTTACCCTGAATAAGCCCAGGCTCAAAGTAATGAGAGATGGGGGCCTGGGCCAGTCCCTGAAACTAAAGATGCCTGGGTCCCAAAAGAGGTGATAGATATGCCTGGGACAACCCTACAAAAGAAATTGCCCAGGTAAAAGCACAAAAGGAATATACCTGCACCAAACCCTCTTCCTTGAGATACCCAGGCCCAAACCAAGAAGACATGTGGGCCTGGGCTAATCCCTTACCATGAATAAGCCCAGGCCCAAAGTAATAAGAGATGGGGGCCTGGGCAAGACCCTGACTAAAGATGCCTGGGCCCCAAAAGAGGTGACAGATGGGCCTGGGACAACCCCCAAAAATAAATGGTCCAGGTAAAACCACAAAAGGAATATGCCTGGACCAAACCCTCTCCCCTGAGATGCCCAGGCCCAAACCAAGAAGACATGTGGGCCTGGGCTAATCCCTTACCATGAATAAGCCCAGGCCCAAAGTATTAAGAGATGGGGGCCTGGGCAAGACCCTGACTAAAGATGCCTGGGCCCCAAAAGAGGTGACAGATGGGCCTGGGACAACCCCCAAAAATAAATGGTCCAGGTAAAACCACAAAAGGAATATACCTGGACCAAACCCTCTCCCCTGAGATGCCCAGGCCCAAACCAAGAAGACATGGGGGCCTGGGCTAATCCCTTATCCTAAAAAGCCCAAGCCCAAAGTAATAGGACATGTGGGCCTGGGCCAGACCCTGAACCTAATGATGCCTAGGCCCCAAAAGAGGTGATATATGGGCCTGGGAAAATCCCACAAATGAAAGTGGCCAGGTAAAACCAAAAAGGGAATATGCCTGGACTAAACCCTCTCCCTTGAGATGCCTGGGCCCAAAGCAAGAAGTCATGTGGGCCTGGGCTAATCCCTTAACCCAAAGAAGACCAGGCCCAGAGTAATAAGAGATGAGGCCCGGGGCCAGTTTCTGAACTTAAAGATGCCTAGGCCCAAAAAGACTTGACATATGAGCCTGGGACAATCCCACAAATGAGAGAGGACCAGTTGAAACAAAGAGGACTTTGTTTGGACCAAACCCTCTCACTTGAGAGACCTGAGAACAAAGCAACTAGAAGTGAAGGCCTGGGCTAATATATAACCCCAAAGAATTATGGACACAAAGCAATATATGTGGACATCAGGCAACACCTGAAATGACAGAGGCTTAGGCCAAGTAGAATAGGAGTGTGCCCATCAAAATTCAACCCCTGATTCCCTGAATAATTACTAAACAGAAATCATTCTGGATTAATCCATTAGCCAAGAGAACTGGGCTCAAACACAGGGCACTGTGCCCAACCAAATCTGAAGTGAACAATACTAATAGTATATACTATTAGGTTCTCTGTTCCATTGGCTAATTTTCACTTGATATAATATCACCAATCCAGAATGTGTGGACAAATGTGAGATTCAGCATCAATAACCTTGAATTCATCCACATCACTTCCAGGACTGATGATACAAATGGACCACCTGGTCATCTTGTAAGTGATGCTCACACACCATGGCATGCAATTCAGTCAACATGCACAACACATGAACAAGGATGTTTCCCTCTCCATACTATGACAAGGATTCACCAAAATGACTTATCAGTGTGGACGTGCAAAACAAAAAAGGGTGTTATGCTGCACCCTGTAGCTGTCTGACATATAACCTAATCTTGACTTAGACTGATTCTTTTAGAATCTGTATTTCTTGAAAGTACCTCAGGCCACAGCCTTTTAAGCCTGAACCATAGGGTGTCTTTCTCATGGTAACTGACATATGGACATTGTATCTTCCAAGATTCAGATCTTAATAATGAACATGAATATTACACCAGGTGCAAGGACATTAACAGACAAAAAAGTAAACCCATCAGCTTCTTGAACCCCAAGTAGCCTGGAATCATTTTCATCGTCAAAGGTGTGTGGGCCGCACCCTCTCTCTATTCAACCCAGGATAAAATGACAACACAAAGGAGCTGGGCATTCATGGAACTACATTAAACCTTAATGACCAGAGGAAATGGTCATACCTAAAAACCCTGAACTATTCTGACAACAGACATTACCTTCATGTAAGTTTATTTTGTAGGATATCAATGTATGATAGGGCATGCTTGACCATCAAGAACATGAAGTCAAATTTCAAGTGTGTTTGGGCCACACCCTCTATTCTTCCAACCCATACTCCTTTAACATACAGGGGATCTTGGACCAAACCACAACACTGAAGTTGCCTGAACCACAAATGATCATCAAGCAACATGGACAGACCTTGTACTTAGGGATGTGTGGACCACAACCTAATTTCATGTCTCACCACATGCCATTAGGACTTCAAGAAATGCAGGAAAAGTTGATGTGACACTTGAGCTAGCCCACAGGTAACCTTCTAACAGGAATGGACTCACTGGACTAACAAAAACATTGACAGTTTAATCATTGATTTTCCACATGCTAATCCCAATATTTATAGACTACCACAACTTTCACTCCAACTCAGGCAACATGCTCAAATTAGGGAGTCAAGACTACCTCACAGCCTTCAATAAATCTGGGTCACACTGGGATATTAGTTAACATAGGCACACTTTGGGATAGAGGGTGTGTGGGCCGCATCCAGTTATCCCTGGTGTCCAATTTCCATCAAGACTACAACAGATGAAGGACTACACCGTAATCTCAAGTGTGACCTGGACTGAATTTTAACACCATGGAGTGATATTCTGGAAAATGATACAATAGGAAGGTCCTATAGTGACATAATGGGATCCTGCCAGGCAATTGTTATCATTGTGATCTGGAGGATAATTTACCACCAAGAAACCTGGGCCAAATTTTTCTTACAGGGTTATTGTCAATAACCCTCTCTTAATCAAACCCAGGATGCAAGCTCAAATGGGGGGACAAAAGACTACAGAGGATAGCATTCATGATGTCTGGGTCACACCAATAAAGCAATCATGGCAGACATAGCCATGAGGGGTGTGTGGGCCGCATCCTAGAACCATTATAGTCCAGCTGTCATCTTGTCTACAAAGAAACCAGGACAAGATGATCTCATGTGTGACTTAGACAACACTAAGATTTCACAGGACATGGAACAACCATAAGTCCTATGTTAGAGGTCTAATAAGTGACATAAGCATAACAGACACCAAGAATGCTCTCCAAACCCTCTTAGCCTGAAATCCCAGGTTCCCTTCCTACTCCCTGTTGATTTTCTTCCTCAACCTGACCTGATTAGAAACACCAAGTAACCAAATAGATTAAGAATGTGATGACCCACAGTACAGACACAATTTTAAAGCTAATGTGTAATGTTGGAGGCATTTTTATTGGTATGCTGACTGTCTAGACATAGTTTCTGAGACTTCCTTAACCTCTCATCAGAGCTGAACTAAAAGGAGCTGCAATTATACCATGATTTGTATAAATCTCTGCATTCTGAAGCCATGTAGGCTTACAATTTTCTTCCTTGTGCATTTCAAGACCTAGCATTTTGTATATAGTTTTCAATAAATTTGATGTTCAACTACAACCATGGTTTACCCTTAAATGCTTTTTTTGCCCTTTTTCTATTTTCTAACAAAGATCTGCACTCTTTAGATTGGAGATTTAAAGGACAGGCTGTGATGGTTACCCACAAACATCAAGTGTAGGTAGATAACTCATCTCTTTCTCACCTGCTCCCTCCACATTTATGACACATATCAGCAATCTCAGACCTCATCCTGAAGATCACTACACCACAGTCATTTTTATTACTTTGTTTTAAGCTGGAGTCTCCCATGGAAAACCCAGGAGACAGGAGCAATCCTAGTTCTGATATTAATGTGATAAAATTTCTAAATAAGAGGGACTGCTACCCAATTCTTTTGGCAGAAATTTCTAGAGAGTTGCTAATAATCAGCTGTATGACAGGGAAGGACCAATGGTGCTGTGTGTCACAGGGCACCAGATTTCTGGAGAGTGTTTTCCTGTGAGACTCCACAGGAGTATGAATGCACACCCAGTGTTATCCCATGCAAGGAGCCTACACACAGTCAGTGCAGGTTCATGTTATAAGAACATTCAAATGTGCTGTGCTCATTCAATCAGAGGAAGTAGACCTGATAAGTTGCATCTATAGACTTAATGATGATCATGGGACGTTTAGGTGGCAGATTTGTTGTCCTGTTCAATCTATCCAAATAAACCTCTGAGTCCCTTTCTCTTGGTCTTTATTCAAAGTACATTATGCCCATTGACACTTGGAGTTTTCAGATTCATGTGGTCAACATCCTGTGTCTTTGATGGTCTTGTCAATCAATGTCTCTTCCTTATAGTTGGACATCCATGGTCACAGGACTCTTCCCTCTCCTCCAGGTCTGATTCAAGATTTTCTCCCTGCACAGTCATTTCCCTTCTGAGATATGGGATCTATCTGACACTATGAAAAGACATGGGTCTCATATTTCACTGGTTCTCATTAACTTTCTAGTGACATTCTAAGGAGGCCAGTGCCATCTGTTTCCTGTCCTGTAAGAAACTAGCAGACTCTGAACACAATGCACATTGGCAGCATCAGAGGGAAGAGTGATTAAACACCAGTGAGTTAGAAACATATCTGACTTTATAGGGAAAGCATGTCCTTTCCTAAGGATGATTGGTTGCTCTTCAAGATTTCATCACGTTCCTTACTCATTCACCAATGATGGATCAATTAGGGGATAAAGAAATGGTGATAAACACCATCAGTGATCATCCATTGGTGAGTGCACATGTAAGTCCTAACAGTAAATATGTGTACTGTACTCATGGGCTCACAGCAAACAAAAAGTATTCCTTGCTAAACTCTGTAATCAAAGGAGCCTCCCTGAAACCTAAATGAGATGAGAGAGAACCCCAGGGCAAAGTGTGATATGGGAGTAGTCCAGTCAAATCATGAACCTGTAGTACCAAAGGGCACACTCTAAATTGCAGGAGTAAGGGATCAAATGCTGAGTGTATAATCTTAGAACAAACCAAGTCCAAGATGGAGGTAAAAATGTATCCTGAATCCTAGGAGCCCCAATTAAATCCTCAAACACAAAAACCTGGCATGAGAAACTCTCTTGGATTGCTGGTCATGAGAGTCCAAGGGACTCCCAAAACAGTGTAAAGGAATGTCGTTTCCCCTGGACACTTCCCAGATATTTAATATCAAGTACCTCTTTATGAAACTGCCAATGAAAGCGGACATGCGACACCTTATACTTAGGGCTAGATGTGACACTAAAGCTTCTTCCATATTGACTAGCTTCATAGTCCTAGCAGATATTATAGAACCTGTCAAGAGATGGAAGCATTGTGTAGTGACTCATAAAATACAAAATGACCAACATAGTAGGGATCTGAAAGGGTGCAACACTGGAGCTCACACATGGCAAATGTTGGTCTATATGATAGGGCTTAAACGAAGACTTGTTCAACAGGATGGAAATACTGCCTGTTGCAGGAATCCTAGTCAATTACCCATGGCTACTGCAGTCATTATCTCATAGCAGAACATATCATTGACCATTTATTAAGCCATTGTAATTCCTGACTCTCTTTTCCATATTAATCTAAATTGTCATAGGATGGGTGTCTCCAAGAAATTGTGTGGAAGATGCACCCAAGAAACCACACTAATATGGCTGCCTAAATGGGATATAAACAAGGACAATTCTGTGTGACACTCTATTGCGGATGGGGAATACTAATGGGGATTCACCTAGACAAAGAGCCACAGGCCACTAAGCCCTGCTGAGAGATGGAGAATTGGTCTTTACTAGTTATATCTAATAGCCAGGTGTCAGCACTGAGAGCACACACGTGCATACATCACTGAGAAGACTCAGTACATTCTCAGCACAAATTTATGCATTTTTAACAGGTATCAATTATAAATTAAAAGAGACAAGATTTTGAGTGATGTAGAAGAATGAAAATGCTAAGATTGAGAAAAGGAGTGAGTGAGAATAGTATAGTATTATCTAATGGAGGTCTAGCCTGGGTCGATGTGCAATATTATGATATTTGTGCAATGACACACATTACATACATGCCTATTTACTTTTGCTCTTGTTCCTGAACTTGAAGATCTCTCTTCTCAGAAGGAGTCACAACCACAACATTACAACTTCTTGTTGGACATGTAGCCTTCATGGTGACATGGAGCAATACCTTGAGACTTGAGATCAGCTGACAACCCAGTGTATATTGCTGAACAATCTCTTACAACTCCCATTCCACACACACACATGTCCCCAAGCCCCCATCTCTCATGTTCAATCCATCCCTACTAAGATGCCTACATCTAGAACGACAGCACCGCAGGAGACTCCAGGCTTGATCAGCTTCTCACTGGAGAGCAGAACATTTGCCAGCCTTTATTTCAGTTTCATACAGTATCTGTGTGTGTGTGTGTGTGTGTGTGTGTGAGAGAGAGAGAGAGAGAGAGAGAGAGAGAGAGAGTCTCCAGACAGTGTAGAATTATCTAATATGATATATAAAATGTCCTATTTAGATTTACATTCACCCCTAATAAGAGTTTAATAAGAGTTTAAGCATTAGTGGAGAGGTAACCTTAAATGTCCTTCCCCTGCAATAAGATTGATGATTAACTTAAATGACATGATAGCCTTCACCCAGAAGCTCATGGATGTAGAAAAAGAGACTCAAAGCTAAGCATGGAGTGAACTCCTGGCATCCAGTTGGAGAATAGGAGGAGTAATGAGCTAAAGGGTAAAGACCATGCTTGGGAAACCCCAGGAACAGATGAGTTGAGCAAGTAGGAGCTCACAGACTTTGGACTGAAAGCTGGAGAACCTGCATAAGACCATGAATGTGGGTGTCAGTTTGGGGGCTTGAGCAGTCAATGAGTCAGTGGAACCAGTATTTATCCGTAGTGCATGAATGGGCTTTGGGAGCCCATTCCCTATGCAGACACACTCTCTCAGTCTAGATATATGGGGGACGGCCTAGTTCCTGCCCCAAATGGTGTGACAGACATTGATGATTCCCCATGGAAGAACTTAACTCCCTGAGGAGTACATGGAGTGAGATGGGGGTGGTTGGCAGGCAGAATGGGAGAATGGGAGGGAAAGGGAACGGGTATTGGTGAGTAAAATAAAAGAAAATAGAATAATAAAATAAAAGGGGTATGTAAAAATAATTTTTGATTTGACACCCATCTATTTTCTTACTATTCAAATTGACATAAATGCTTTTGTATTAATTATACACATATGAAACCATTTTTCACTTTTTATGCTAACAATGTGGATATTGGTTTGTCAGAAAAAACCATTTGAGATGTATGTAAACCTCTGTAGGAAACCAATGAAATGAGACCCTCTGAGTAGAACCAAGGAGATGCATAGAAAGGTACAAGAAAAAGAACACCAAGTAAATCTACAAAGAATGAATGCTAAAATCTGAAAGGGGAAAAGACCAAATAATGTATGAAGGCAAACCTATTACAATAACATCTGAATTCAAAATGGAGACTCTACAACCCAGAAGACCTGGACAGAGAGATGTTACAGATGCTGAGACAACACAGATGACAGCCCCCAGCAAAACTTACAATCACCATAAATGGAGTAAGTCACAATCCTTGATAAATTCAAAATCAAAGAATATCTATCAATATATCCAGCCCTACAGAATATACTAGTAGGAAAACTCCAACATAAGAATGTTTTTTATACCCATGAAATCACAGAGAAATAGTAATCTACGACCAACAAAATCAAAAGAAGTGCAGCAAACACACACACATTTACACACACACACACACACACACACACACACACACACACACACACACACCACCAGACCACTACCAACACGTAATAGAAATCAACCATCATTGGTCCATACCTCTGAATATATCAATGGACTCATTCTCCAAAACAGGTACAGACTAACATGATAGATGTGAAAATAGGTTCCAACCTTCTGATTTATTCAAGAAAAACACCTCATATCAAGAATCAACATGGCCTCAAGGCAAAGATTTGGAAAAAGTTATTCCAAGCAAATAGACCTAGGAATCAAGCTGGTGTAGTCACTTTAATAACTAACAAAATTGACATCTAACCAAAAGAAAAACATAAGGAAGGATGCTATTTCTCATGAAGGGAAAATCCACCAAGATGATATTTCCATTTTTAAAATCTATGTCCCAAACAATAGGACACACACATTTACAAAAGAAACATTACTGAAGCTTAAATCACATAGTAAACCTTAAAATTGTTAGTGGGATACTATAATACCCAATTCTCACCCATGGACTTGCCATCCAAACAAAAAATAAACTGAGGAATATTGGAGCTATCAGACATTATAAAACAAATACACCAAATAGATATTTGTAGATAATTTCACCCAAACACAAAAGAATATACCTACTACTTCTCTGCACCTCATGAACTTTTCCCAAAATTGACCATATCTGCAAACACTAAACACATCTCAACAGGTACATGAATATTGAAATAACTCCCTGCATCCTATCAGAACACCATGGATTAGAGCTAGATATCAACAGCATCAGAAACAACAGAAAGCTGAATCACTCATGGAAAACAACTCTCTATTGAATAAAAATAGGTCAAAACAGAAACAAATAAATTAAAAACCTTCTAGTATTCAAGGAAAATGAATACACAACATAACCAAACTGATGAGATATTTTTTAAGAACTGCTAAAAGGAAAGATCATAGCACTAGTGCCTACATTACAGATATGGTTCAGTATAAGAAAGGTTTCAATGTAATCCACCATATAAAGAAACTGAAATTAAAAAAAAAAAAACATGATCATCCGATTAGATGCAGAAAAAGCCTTTGACAAAACACAACACAACTTTATGATAAGATTTGTTGGAAAGGTCTCGGATACAAGTAAAATACCTAAAATAACAAAGGCAATATTCAGCAACACAACAGCCAATAACTAATGCAACGGAGAAAAATTCAAAGAAATTTCAGCAAAACCAGAGAGAAGACACAGTTGTCTACACTCTCAATATATATTCAATATAGTACTTAAGTCCCATCTAGAGCAATAAGACAACTGAAGGAGATTAGGTGTATATAAATTGGTAAAGTCTACTTGGAAAAAGTCTTATTTGCAAATGATATGACATGATACATAAGTGATGCAAAACATCCCACTGGGGAACTCCTAGAGCTGACAAACACCTTCAGTAAAGTCTTTGGAGATAAAATTAGCTCAGTAAAATCAATAGCTACCCTATATACAAATGTCAAATGGGCTGAGAAAGATTACCTGGAAACAAACATCAACCTTCACAATAGCCACACCTAATAGAAAAAAAATCTAACCAAGCAAGTGAAGGACCTATATGACAAGAACTTTAAGTCTTTTGGAAATGATGAAGGTATCAGAATTTAGAAAGATCTCACATGCTCATGGACTGCTAAAATAACATAGTAAAAATAGCCATCTTACCCAAAGAAATCTACAAATTCAATGCAACTGCCCCCAAATCCCCCCCAAAAAACAAAAGAACACTCAATTTCAAATGGAAAAAATGAGAACCAGGATAGCTAAAACCATCTGGTACAAAAAAGGATCTTCCAGAGGTATCACCAATTCAAGATCTACTACAGAGCTATAGTAATAAAAGAAAATTAAACAGCTTTGTATTGGCATAAAAAACAGATAGGTGAATCAATAGAACCAGATATAAATCCACACACCTGATTTTTGAAAAACAAGCCAAAATCATACAGCGGAGAAAAGAAAGCATCTTTAACAAACTGGCATAACTGAATGTTGGCTAGTAGAAGAATGCAAATAGATCCATATCTACAACCATGTACAAAACTCAAGTCCACGTAGATAAACAACCTCAACATGAATCCAGTTAAACTGAAAATAATAGAGTGGGAAAGGCCTTCAATTCATTGGCACAGGAGACAATGGACTGAATAGAACACCAGTAGCGTTAACACTTACATGGACAATTAACAAATGGGATGTCATCAAACTGAAAAGCTTCCATAAGGCAAAGGATAAAACAGCAGCCTATAGAATGAGGAAAGATCTTCACCAACCCCATATCTGACAAAGGCTGATTTCCAAATTGTATAAAGAATTCAAGAAAATAGACACCAAAATACCAAATAACCCAATTAAAAAAGACGGCTCAAATCTAAACACAGATTCTCAACAGAAGAATCTCAAATGGCACAGAAGCACTTAAAGAAATGTCTCCCATCAGGGAAATGTCTCTGATACCCCATCTTATACCTGTGAGAACGAGTAAGATCAAAAACACACATGACAGCTTATGCAGGAGAGGCTGTGAAATAAGAACATTCAAGCATTGCTGGTGGGAGTGCAAACTTGTACAGCCATTTTGGAAAGCAATATGATAGTTTCTCAGAAAATTGAGAATTGACCTACCCAAGAGCTAGCTACCCAAGACCTGGCTTTGGGCATATATCCAAAGGATGCTCAATCATACTTCAAGAACACTTGCTCAGCTATGTTCATAGCAGCTTTCTTCATACTAGAAACAACCTAGAGGTCCCCCAAACAAAGAATGGATCAAGAACATGTGATACACTTACAAAATGGAGTATTACTCGGATATTAAAAAAAAAAAAACTCATTAAATTTCAGGCAAATGGGTAGAACTAGAAAAAAATTATCCTGAGTGAGGTAACCCAGAAACAAAAAGAAAACAGGGTTTGTTGTCACTTATAAATTAATATTGGTTGTAAAGTACAGGATAATCATGTTAGAACCCCACACCCAGAAAGGCTGGGTTACAAGGAAGTTCAAGGGAGGATTACTAAGATCTCCCTGGGGAGGTGAAATAGAAGAGATCTCATGGTGATTGGGGGGGGGCAGGTGGAGATGGGAACATGAGGGATCAATTGGGGGTGAGTGGAGAGGGACACTACAGAAAGAGACGACTGACAGGGTGGGCATTTCTGTGTCAGCTAGAAGCCTGATGCAAGGGAAATTCCCAGGAATCTACAAGGATGACCCCACTGCTGACATATGGTAGACTGAACTGTCCAATTCTGTGACCAAGCAAGACTTCCAATGGAGAGAGCCAGACGCCGACCCAGCCGCATCACCTTCAACCTACTCTCTGACCTGTCTATGGGATGTGCAGGGGTAAGGGTGGTGCTGAGTTTGGGGTAGTGGCCAACCAATGACTGTTCCAGCCTAAGACTCGTGCCATTGGAGTGATCCCACCCCTGACACTGTCCATAGTGACAGGACCCAGAGGCTGGATGCCCACAGACCTAGGATAAAACCAAACACATTTAGACAAAAAAAAAAATTAATGATATTGTACTACACTGGTGCCTGGCCCAATAGACATCAGACAGGCTCCATCTAGTAATGATAGGAACAGATGCAAAATCCCACAGTGAAACATTAGGCAGTTTTCAGAAAACTACAGCAAAGAGAGGGAGGAACGATTGTTCAAGCCAGAGAGGTCAAGGACACCACAAGAAAACCTACTGAATCAATTTACCTGGGCTCATAGAAATTCACAGAAGCTGAATCAACAACCAAGGAGACTGCATGAGACTGACCTAGGCCCTGTGTGTGTGTGTGTGTGTGTGTGTGTGTGTGTGTGTGTGTGTGTGTGTGTGTGTGTGTGTGTGTGAGAGAGAGAGAGAGAGAGAGAGAGAGAGACAGAGACAGAGACAGAGGCAGTTGTGTAGTGTGTAGCTATGTCTACGTGTAGGATTCGTAATAGTGAAAGCAGAGGCTGTCCTTAATTCTTTGGCTGGCTTTGGGGAACCTATTCCTCATAGAGGGTTTCCTTACCTAACCTTTATACAAGGCTAGTTCTACCACAATATGATATGTCATGTTTTGTTGATATTCATGGGGGGGCTTGTCTGTTTCTTAACAGTAACAAAGGAGGAGTGGAGGGGGCATGTTGCAGAGGAGAGTTGGGAGGAGGGGATGGGAGAAGAGGGAGAAAAAACTGTGGTCATGATGTAAAATAAATAAATTTTATAATTAATTAAAAGAATCACAAGGCAGCATTTCATATTTCTAATAAACAAAGAAAATGGTTAAAAAGCATAATTGAGGCAGGTCCATCATCTGGCTCTATACCCCAAATATTCTAGTCAGTTGTGCATAGAGGTGAATTGCAGCAACAGTGACTTCCAATGCCCGCAGAGCAGAATTCGGGGAGAGTGAGTGTCTCACACTTTCCCTTTACAGGATAAAAGATTTCATGAACATTTTAACAGCATTAAACAATGAAGTTTTAAATATTACATGTTAATTAATTCCTTCAGAATCTCATACATGAATACATTATATTTTGACCACATGCCCCTTCATTTCTCCCAAACTCTCTCTGATCTTATACTCAGGCCTCAAATTGGTGTCTTTTTCTAAAGAATGGCATACTTACACCAATATTTCACTCATATTCTCATGGCTGTGGGGCCATCCACAAAGTTTGCTCAATATATCCAGCAGCAGCACCCTGAAGAAAACTGACTCTTCCTCCTGTAGAAGCCATCAACTGTCAACAGTTTCTCAAGGGTGGGGGCCAGTGAGCCCAATCCCTTCCATGCTGGAATATTGATTGGCTTGATCTCAGAGTTCCAATGTGCAGCAGTGTCTCATGTCCAGAAGACACTGTTATAGTCCAATCCTATCTGACCCTTGGATCTTAAAATATTTACACATCCTCTTCTAGAGTCATCTCTGAGACATAGAGTATGCTATAAATCTCACATATATGCTTGAGAACTCCAGACACTATCTACACTTTGACAGTTTCCAGTGTTAACATGGCTTCCTCGGATAAGACACTTCTGTGATGAGGGCCGAGAGCTCACAAACTGGGTGGAGAGATGTGAATTCAGGGGGCAGTTTGATCTGACCATTCAATATAGTAATTGTGGTAAGATCAGCCTGGGGACCTGTAGGTTTGCCAGCTACTTTTCTCCAGATACGGAAGGAAGCATGTTTTTCCTCTAGTGGATTGGATCTGAATTAGAGTCACAAAGTGCTTGGTCACTGCTGTGGTTTCAATGGAAATGTCCCCAAAGGCTATGTTCTTGAAGACTTAGGCCCTACCTGAGGCACGTATTTGGGAATTATTAAGAAATGTGGCATTGTAGGAAGAGGTGTGTCACTAGAGGTGGACTTGGAGGGTTTCTCTCTGCTTCATTGTTGTCTCTTGATGTGAGCTCTCAACTGCTGGTCCAGCACCTTGCCTGCCAGTCTTTTGCCACGATCTCTGCCATGATGGCCATGGACTCAGCTTCTGAATATGTAAGGCCCCAATGAAACCTTTCTTATATAAAGTTCCCGGGTCATGCTGACTCTTCACAGCAACAGCAATGCAACCAACACAGTGACTGCAATAACACTGATGCCACTATTGCATCAATAAGGTCTATTTTGCCACATTGTTTCACTTACAGCTCACAGATACACAGCTGGGGGGGGACTATTAGTAGATCCTTATATCAACTTATTTTGTACTATAAAAGGCACTCAGCATGGAAAATAAAAGACATCTCTTCAGGACTGTTTCTTGTTCTAGAGGCAGTGGGACCTGGGAAAATGGAACCTATAATGAGGCAGACTGAAGCCTCATTTTCTAAGTGCCAATGCTTTTCAGTGTATTAGATAACTTATACTCTGAGGTTAACAAGAGTCACATGAATTAGGTTTTTAACATAAGGGTAAGCCATATGTGGTAGAGAAGCCCCATGTGACAAAAACTTGTATTTCCATAGATACAAGGATGAATGGGCACTTTTAGGGAATATTCTGCAAGCTTACTCCTATCTGCTACACCTGGGAGGAGCATGAGAGAATAATCCAAGAAAACTTTGGCCTTTTTGAAGAAACTGAGGTGACAGGATTCTTGCCTTGGTTACTTGGATCTTTCTCACAAGACTCTTCTTGGACAGTGTTCCTAGAAAAGAACAATTTGATTTCTCCATGTCCTGTGATTAAAGCATATGGTGTTTTCTACAATATGGTCTTGCCATGAAGTTCTGGTGCACCACTGAGATCAGTGGAAATAGTATGTGACACTGAACTTTTTAAAGGCAATAGCTACAGCACTAAAATTGTAAGACAGTAGTGACTTAAATTAATATCAGATTAAGTAAGACAATAAAGGAGCTTCCAGCCAGGTGTTGGTGGTACACACCTTTAGTCCCAGCACTTGGGAGGCAGAGGCAGGTGGATGTCTGTGAGTTCAAGACCAGCCTGGTCTACAAGAGCTACTTCCAGGACAGCCTCCAAAGCTACATAGGGAAACCCTGCCTTGAAAAACCAAAAGAAAAGGAGCTTCCACTTAGAAAACCTTAGAGGCAAACATGCTCTACCCAACATCAAAATTTTAGAACAGTTATGAAATTATAGGCAATTGAATATGTGTTTCAAGCGAGTATCATGAACTAAAACATTGTCCAGAGAGAGAGAGAGAGAGAGAGAGAGAGAGAGAGAGAGAGAGAACAAGGATGGAATGAGAGGGTGAAGGAGTAAGGGAAGAAAGAGAGGGAGAGAGAAAGGAAGGAAGGAAGGAAGGAGGGAGGGAGGGAGGGAGGGAGGGAGGGAGGGAGGGAGGAAGGGAAAAAGAAGAAACAGAAAGAAGATGTACTTCCTCAGTTCTGCAGGTAGAAAGATAGAAAGCAATATTCCAGCCTCTGGCATCTGGCTTCTCAGAGAAATTGCTGTTGTCCTCTCACAGGGTGAACGGTAGAGCAGAAGTGAGTGACAAACACCATGTTGTCACAACGGCACTAAGGCAGCAAATTCACTCCAATAGGGCCTTATTGAATGACACCAGTCCTCTATAAGGATGGGAACATGAGCATCTCTGTTAAAGTCGACCTTCCAGCACTAATGCCCTGATGAGCAAACTACCAACACTAGCCTTGTCATAGATACACGAAGGATAGCGATCACACACAAAAACATGCATGTGGATCTATAAAATATGTCAAGACATGAATGTTTCCCACCTGGCCTCCTGTGCCCAGCATTTAAATGATCAGTTGCTCCCAAAAGATATTGAGGCACACGGACACTCACCCCCAAGCCGCCTGCTGTGGAGTTTAGACCCTGGTGCTCTTTGCTTAGACATCTGCTAGGATGGTGCTTCCCATCATTCCTCCTTCCCTGGAGTTCACCAAGTGGCTCCACGTCCTCATCCCTGGACTATCTGAACATATGTGAACTGCTAAAACAAGATGGCCCAGGCCAGTGGCTTCTCGTGAACAGAAACAGTGGTTTCCTCACAGTTCAACCTCATGGTAGGTTCCATGTCTGCTGAGGGCTACTTCCTGGCTGATGAACATTCCCAAGGTTACTTTCCATCAGAGCATTTACTCTGTTCATAAGGGTACTCCCCTCATGTTGCATGACCTCCCAAAGTCCCCAGTTCATCATCTCTGAGCATAAGATCACAGCATGGGAATTGGGCCCCATGAATTGTCACACAGAGCAGAGGCCCATTGTCTTAGAGACTAGAAACACAGCTTTGGCTCTACTGTGAGGTCACTCTCTGCCTCAAACTTCAAGTTGTCAGTAGCAGAGCGCTCTGCATCTTTCTAGATAGAGGACACAGATGGGCCTCCTCACACCACAGAGACGGGAAGGGAGCTGCAGCCAGCACCACTGGACAAACTGTGGGGGGAACACAGGAGCAACATACAACACACTCCAAACCTCCTTATATGTCCCTGACTTTTGTTTCATATCAATCCAGGAAAGCGTAAAGGAGCACTGAAACAGTTTTAGGATGTTCCCACAGTAGTGCTCCCTGGAAACACTTGTGTGTGTAGACAGAGGTTGAGCATCAGCCCACAGAGATTTCATTAAACTAGACAAAACCCTCACGTACCAAGCAACAATTGTTGGGCAAATAAACAGATATCTGATGATATCAGTCAAATATGGAGGATTTAGGCCCATATGAATGACCAGAATTCTCATATTCCAAAACTGTGTTCCTCGCAGGTGGTCAATACAGGGACCGAGGGCCCACTGGAACCACAGACAAGATGACTGTGTAGTAGGGAGAACTTAAACACTGGAGTAGGGAAGGTCAGTCAGTATTTTCAAGAACCAACTTGAAAGAGTGTTCGCACTGATTGCTCACACATTGGACAACCTTTAAAGCAGGTCCTAGATCCTGGCCTGCAGTGAGCAGAAAAGCACTGGGAATGGAAACTGAAGGAGGTATACAAGCAGGCTTCCTGCTCATTGACCCTCAGCTGGACGAGCATAGTCCAGGCAGCTCTTTATCACAACTTTTCCTAATGGCTTCTGTCAACCTCTGGACTATTATGCTGCAGTTCACATGGCCATTCTGTAAATGCAAAGTGGCCACAGGAGAGCTGACTGCACTCAACAGTCATAAGGGGTCTGAGCATGTCTCTAGCTCAATTTTCTGTTTACTTAAATTGATCGTTTAAAAATATTTTAATTCTTGGATGATTTCATGCAAAGTTTTCTGATCATATTTACCTTTTACTCCTTCCAGATCTACCCTCAGCTTCCTCCCTCCCTAAATTTCTTTCCTCTTTTAAAAGAAAAAAGAAAATAACCCATTGACTCTGATTTGAGCTGCCAATATACTCCTGGGTGTGGAGACATCTACTGGAGCACAGGAAACTTGCCAGGAGCCAAGCGCTTAAAGAGAAGTGACTCCTTCAGCAGAAGCCATCAACTCTCCACAGCTCCTCAGCTAGCCCTTAGGGCACGTGAGCCCCTCTGCCATCTCTGCTGGGATGCGGGCAAGCTTGATCTTGTACAGGTCTTATGTGGGCAGCCATAGATGATGTTCACTGGTGAGTGCATCAGTCTGGTCATGTCCAGTAGAGGCTGTTTCACTCTGGTCCTCTCCGACTTCTGCTCTTACAATCTCTGTGCTCTTCGTTCACTGTGGTCCCTGATCATGGGAAAGGGAGGTGACACAGAAGTCTCGTCTGTGGCTGAGTACTCCGCAGGCACTTATTCTTGCATTTTCACCAACTGTGAATTGTTCAATTCACCACCTTCCGCTGCTAATGTCTGAGAGCTGCACTAGTCTTTCGGTTTAAAGATACAAAACTGGAGACAGTTTGTTAGTCTGTCCATTTAGCCTGATAATTGGAGTAGATTCACCCATGGGACCTACGGGATCCCCAGCCATATGCATCTGACCAGATTTACAGTACCCCCTCCTTTTAAAATTAAACTAATTTTAACTGATAAATAGTAACAAGTATGCAATTGAAATCTCCTGATACTATGGCAAACAGCATGGAAGTTCTTCATGAAACAAAGACATAGCCACAATGAGACCCAGCAATCACACTCCTAGGTACAGATTCAAAGAACACAGAGCCAGTGTATGAGAGGTTTGTTCTTATGCTCACAGCAGTGCCATTCTCAATACCCAGAAATAAGAACCACAAGCTCCTGTCCACTGGTGAATAGGAAGGACATGGAACTGCCACACAGTGGGAAACTCCTCAGCCATCTCAACCTCCAGTTACAAAATTAGACCCAGTGCTGGCTTTCAGCAACTACTGAGCATGATCTACATATTAAAAATGATAACTTGTGGCTTATACTGTACTTCCTAGTGATGTCTCTCTTATTCCTGTTCATGTGCCAGTTTTAATAGCAGTGTGGAGTTACACATGTGCATATTTACCATTGCCCTTGAATTCATAATAAAGCAGGAAACATAAAAACGTTGATATTCCTGAAGTTTCTATCATTTCCTTATGCTCTGGTTTATACAAACCCCTCCTCCCATATAAATTACTAAAAGAATAACTCTTTCATAGATTTTTGACCTCCTGAATGTCACAGAAAACAAATCACACATTTATGTGTAATATTTTAATATGTGTAATGTGTGTAATATTTTAATATGTGTAATATGTGTAATATTTTAAACCCCCCTGTACTAGATTCCCAAGATTGTCCAGCTTCAAAACAGAATTTTGAATGGAGTAGAAACTCTCCTGGCAGTATCTCTGCGTGCTTTGAAACAACTTCTGTGTTTGTGTCTTTAAGGAAAATGGGAGGTTGCAAGGAGAACACAGGGTGAGAGGGTGAGGGGATGGTAAAAAGAGAAATAAAGATGAATTATGAACAGAAAACATAGCGAAGAGTTAGCAAGAGGCAGTATCCTTATGGAATGGTGAAGACTCCCCACACACCTTTGCTAGCAGCAAGATCACACCTGGCCAGACTCAGAGACAAGCCCACAGATAATTAGGATAAGGGCTCGAAAATAAAAATTAAAGGAAGATATGCCCAACTGAATAAGGCTTTGAATAAATCAGATGGAATTTGAAGATACCCTAATCCTCAGAAACCTGTAATATATGGAGATGTGGTTTAATGCAGGCTGAAAACTTAATTCTATTCTACAAAATTTTGACAGAAATTTAGACTGTGTATTTTAAAATCTTCATAACAAGTGTTGCCTGTGGAAGAGCTGCCTCTTGATTCTTGGGATTAGGGGTCAGTAACGATTAAGTCATGCTGTAGAGGGGTGACCAACCCAACTATTTATTCAGATTCTATTTACAGATCAAAATATTTGATAAAATTTGTTACAGCTCTATGATCATGTTCTAGTTATTTTTTCCTAGTTATATGCATGTATGTGAGTACAGGTATGCAGAGACCAGAGGTGTCAGATCCACCTAGAGCTAGAGTTACAGGCAGTTGTGAGTGCATTTTGTGGGGGTCAAGAATCAAACTCATGTCCTCTGGAAGAAGAGTATCAGCTGCCAACCCCCAAGCCATCTCTCCAACCTCTTGCTTTGTTTTGTCTGTTTGCTTATTTGTTTGAAAGTCTGACCACAGAGGGTAACTGAATGGGGACAAAGTTAGGCTGTGTTTTAAGTGATATACAAGTCAAACTACACAGACTAAAAGAAACCCTATGAGCATGATTTCCAAGTCATCTGCTGTGCACGCCCTCCTATCTTCAGACCTCTTTCACTGGCACATACAAAAGCCCTTCTCTTCTTTACTTGTAATTAGTCTGCTCATTGGAGTAACCTTCTCTGATGTTTTGACACTCTAAAGTTCCATGAGGTGGAGTGATATCTGTAAAATACTTTTAAAGATGTTTGTAGGCTAATATATTAAAAAAAGCAGCATTGAGGAGGCAGCTGTAGCAAATGAGGGATAAGAAAATGCATAGTGAAGATTTGGTTTGTACATAAATTGCTTTTTATTAATTGAATTGATGTTAAATAGGACAAGTTCTTCTTATTGATCTAACAGATCTTCTAATCTTTCTTGTTTCTACTTTCCTAGAGAAGCTCGATAAAATTCAACTGCCATTGACCACTTTGTGTGAGTCCCACCACCAACAGACTCTCTGTATATTGAGAAACAAAATATAAGACTTTGGAAATGCTTAGGTTCATTTCATTGGAATCTCCTTTGTTAGATATTTCACTCAAGTTTTTCATACATGAAGAGGTAGAAATTCTAATTTATGGCTTTGTATTTCTCCCAATATTGGTAAAATTCTACACACAAAGGATTCCATGGTTAAAAACACTTGCTGCCCTTGCAGAGGACGCAGGTTCAGTTTCCAACATCTGCATCAAGTAATTCACAACCACCTGTAACCCTAGCTCCATAGGACCCAATGCCTTCTTCAGGAGTGTATAGGCACCTGCACACACGGCATCCATTCATACGCACCAATGCAATCCCCATCAATTCTTCACAGACCTTGAAAGAACAATTCTTAGCTTTATATGGAGAAACAAAAGACCCAGGATAACCAAAACAACCCTGTACAATAGAGGAACTTCTGGAGGCATCACCACACCTGACTTCAAGCTCTATTACAGAGCTATAGTCCTGAAAACAGCTTGGTATTGGCACAAAAATAGACAGGTAGACCAATGGAATAGAGTTAAAAACACTGATATTAACTCACACACCTACAAACACCTGATTTTTGATAAATAATCCAAATTTATACAATGGAACAAAGAGAACATCTTCAACAAATGGTGCTGGCATAACTGGTTGCAAACATGTAGAAGACTGCAGATAGATCCAAATCTATCGACATACACAAAACTTAAATCAAAATGGATCAAAATCCTCAACATTATTCCAGCCACATTGAACCTATTAGAAGATAAAGTGGGAAATACCCTTGAACGAATTGGTACAGGAGACTGCTTCCTGAACATTACACCAGTAGCACAGACACTGAGGTCAACAATTAATAAATGGGACCTCCTGAAACTGAGAAGCTTCTGTAAGGCAAAGGACATAGTCAGCAAGACAAAACGGCAGCCCACAGACTGGGAAAAGATATTCACCAACCCCACATCTGATAGAGAGCTGATCTCCAAAATATACAAAGAACTCAAGAAGCTATTCTCCAATACACCAAACAATCCAATTAAAAAGTGGGGTACAGAACTAAAAAGACAATTCTCAATACAGGAATCTAAAATGGCTGAAAGACACATGAGAAAGTGTTCAACATCCTTAGTCATCAAGGAAATGCAAATCAAAACAACTCTGAGATACCATCTTACTCCTGTCAGAATGGCCACAATCAAAAACACCAATGACAGTTCATGCTGGAGAGGATGTGGAGAAAGGGGAACACTCCTCCACTGCTGGTGGGAGTGCCAACTAGTACAGCCACTTTGCAAATCAGTATGGTGACTCCTTAAGAAAATGGGAATCAGTCTACCACAAGATCCAGCAATTCCACTCTTAGGCATATACCCAAAAGAAGCACATTCATACAACAAGGACATCTGTTCAAAGATATTCATAGCAACACTATTTGTAATAGCCAGAAACTGGAAGCAGCCTAGATACCCCTCACCCAAAGAATGGATAGAGAAAATGTGGTACATTTACACAATGGAGTACTACTCAGCGGGAAAAAAAACAATGGAATCTTGAAATTTGCAGGCAAATGCATGGAACTAGAAGAAACCATTCTGAGTGAGGTAACCCTATCACAAAAAGACAAACATGATATGCACTCACTCATATGTGAATTTTAGACAAAGAGTAAAAGATTACCAGCCTACAATCCACACTGCCAAAGAAGCTAATAAACAAGGAGGACCCTAAGAGAGACATACATGGTCCAATGGAGAAGGGGAGAGGTTCAAGATCTCCTGCACAAATTGGGAGCACGGGAAGAGGGGGGAGGGAGCTAGGAGAATGAGAAGGGAAGAAGAAGAGGGATGCAGAGGACATGAGGGAGCAGAAAGGTTGAGTCAGGGGATGAATAGAAGATAACAAGAATGAAGATACCATCATAGAGGGAAACATTTTTGGTTTACAGAGAAATCAGGCACTAGGGAAATGTCTGGAGAGCTACAAAGATGACACCAACTAACAATCTAAGCAACAGAGGAGAGGCTGCCTTAAACGCCCTCCCCTGATAATGAGATTGATGACTAACTTATATGCCACCTGATAGCCTTCATTCAGCAGCTGGTGCAAGTAGAAGCAGACACCCATAACTAATCACTGAACTGAACTGGAATCCAGATGCAGAGAAGGATGAGTGAAGAACATAGGGTTCCAGACCAGTCTGGTGAAAGCCACAGAAACAGCTGACCTGAACATCAGGGAACTCTTGCTCCCCGACTGATAGCTGGGATACCAGCATGGGAATGATCCAGACCCCAGGAACATGGGTTTCTGTGAGGAAACCTCGGAAATCTATGGGACCTCCTGTAGAAGTTCAGTCCTTATCCCTAGCATAGGTGTGGACTTTGGGAGCCCATTCCATATAGAGGAATAGTCCTTGAGCCAAGACACACGGGGGTGGACCTAGGCCCTATTCCAAAGGATACAACAGACACTGATGACACCCTATGGAAGGCCTCACCATCCAGGGAGAGCAGAAAGGATATGTGATAGGTATGGTTTTAGTTGGGGGTTTGGTAGGGGAGGACTGTTGGGAGAAGGGAATTGGGATTGTCATGTAAATCAATCCTGTTTCTAATTCAAATAAAAAAGTTGAAAAACAGTTAACCTTGACTGTGAATAAACCAGAAAAAAAATTAAATAAGAGTCTGGAAAGTGAGAACTCTAGGGCTTTTGCTTTCCATCAGTGCTTCTGTGTTCCATCTCTAGACCCTTGACAAGGTGGCTAGGTGGCTAGGGTATCTCCTCTGCCGAAGGGGGCAGCTTGGAGGCTGTCTCCCTGACAGAGCAGCACAACACACTGCTATTGAGAGCCCTGTCTCACTGCACTGTGACAATGACCTTGTGTCCATAGATAGCTGAAATCCCGAGGCCTTGGCTAGATTTCCACATGGCTTTGCTGGCTGTGAATAGAAGGATTAATGTCCAGGTATTTGGGATGAGGCTGAAAAACAAAATGCCCTGGTGAGTGCCTGTGCTTGTCATGTGCAGCCAGCTTCCTTTAACGTCCTATGCTTACTTGGTGTAAAGTATTATTATTTCTGCTGGATTCTTTGGGCAAAAAGAAAGAATAAAAGAAAACAATCTTGTCAGAGAAGGAGACAAATAAATAGCCTTTCGAAGGAGAAAGTACTTCATAAACTGCAAATAAAAGGAAAATCCCAAAAGTCTGGGACTCAGAACCTACTTTGTTTTGTGCTCTGGTGTTAAGCAGATAAAAATTCTGCAGATGATGAGAGCTAGACTTCTCAGTGATGGGGAAAGAATTTACAAACAAGAAAGGGGAGAGGACTGAATATATCCCATGGTGCTGAAGGCAAAGAATAAAGTAAACCCCCACACGCCCACGCTGACAGACACAGATGCCTGAACAGGAAACTCAAGAGGACAAATGTGGCTTCTCTCCTGCAGGGGAATTGCAGTGAAAGAATATGAAGATGAAGGCATTCGTTCACCATTAAAACAACACAGCAATATGGGGGTCAAGGTCCTGATAAATGGTAAAATTAGAGGATGAGGGCAGAAGCAGAGAGAGGGATCTCCACACTCAGTCCCAATGCATCTTCTCACAAGTAGGATAAAGGGGCAAATTAACAGTGGAAACGCAGATCATGTGTCACTTTGGCTTAGAAACTGGTTTCTTAACAATACCAGATAGAAATCATCTGCCTGATGTCTTCAGAGGCTGGGAAGATGGTTTAATGGTAAAGTGAGTGAGTACCCAGGTTCAACCATCAGTATCCTGCAAAAGGCTAGCTGCAGTAAATGTCTATAATCCCCACCAAGTGTATATGGGGTGGAGACTGGAAAGTCCCTGGAGCTCACTGGACAGCGAGACAAGTGGAATCCGTAAGTTGAGGTTCCATGAGAGACTGTCTCAAAAATAAAGTGTAGAGTAACTGAGGACACCCAACATCAATCTCTAGCCTCCACTGGGACACATAGAACACATACATAATACATACATACATACATACATACACACACACACACACACACACACACACACACACACACACACACACCCTTCACATCTTCTTGGAGGAAACGGGAAAGAGGCTATGTCATGATCTGGGCACCTTCTGTGTACTTAATGACTCTTGATCCAAGTCCTGGAACCAATGTTGTAAAATGGCACTAGAGAGACCTTGATGGGCTGGAGCCAAGAGCGACACACCATGCAGAAAGCACTTGTGTGTGGGGGGGGTTCTTTATTAGGGGAAGGGAATGGGAAAGGGAGCACACACAGAGAGATACAGAGAGACAGCAGACACACACACACACACACACACAGAGAGAGAGAGAGAGAGAGAGAGAGAGAGAGAGAGAGAGAGAGAGGAGCCACAGGGGTACAGAGAGGCAACGAGACAGGGAGACAGACACTGAGAGACAGAGAGGCAGAGACAGACAGACAGACAGACAAAAAGAGAGTGACAGGGGTACAGAGAGGCAGAGAGACAGATAGGCACTGAGAGACACAGAGAGAGGCAAAGAGAGAGGTGAGCAGGGGCTGGGGAGAGGGGAAGAGAGGGGAGAAGACAGAAAGCAGGCAGGGCTCTGCCTTTTAAAAGGAGGGGCGCAGCGCATGTGCACAAAGACCACACAGCAGGCCAGGGTGCTGCCTGCATACTGGGCATGCACGCAGGGTAATACACCTCTCCAGGGGCGGGCCAAGTGTGCCTGAATGCTAACAACTCTCCCTTGGACTTGGACCATCCTTTGCATCTCTTTGTATATGTCTATCCTTCATCCTTGGCTCTGGTTCCATAAAGGAGGAATCAGACTTCATGTCAAAGCCTTTCCTTTCCAATTATCTCCAAAAAAAGCAGAAATCAGAACATGATCTAGTCTGCTGGGATTTTATGATTCTTAATTATAATATGGTCTGAGCGAATCTCAATGCTTGTCTGTGCTGCTCACTGATGACAGATGGTGAGGGAACTCACTGGATGCTGAAATGACGGAGGAAAAGGAAGGTATTCTCCCCAAAACCCAAGATGCCAGAAAGGAGGTAGCTGTGACATGCGGTTCGCCAGTCTTCTATGTGACTCTGGGCCAAGCACCAGCATTGCTTCCTTAATTCTGAGAGCACACGTTCTAGAACCCTCTGGAGAGACAAACAAGGAAGTGGCAGCTTTAATTCTGTATAGAAAGCACCAAGGGCATTGGTAAAAGACAGAAGACCACACTTTTTTTTTTCTCTTACAAACTTATTACCCTTGTTAATGTACAGTTACAAACAGGGAAGGCTTAGTTATGTTCCAGTAGGGGAGGCAGTGTCAGGGGTGTCTGCACAGGGTTGGCCCAGAATGAATGTGTGGGAGGCGCTTGAGACCAAGCCCACAATAGTGAAGTAAGCAAACAAGGGTCATCATGTGAGTTCCATCTTGCATTTAATAACTATCCCTCAGATTTGGACCAGCCCTTGCATTCTTTCGTACATTATGGGGACAGAAGAAAGCATCACAAGTGATGCATATGTCTTCAAAAGCCACATTAGGCAAATAAGGCTTCAGCATGTGAGCAATGGGATACAAAAGATGGGGTTATAGGTCAGTGATGCAAACCACACCCATGGGGTATGCAGATGCAGACATATACATGAAAATAAATCTCTAAAAACTGATAGTAAAAGAAAGGCAGGGATAGCATCCAGCCCCAGCTAGGATCCTTGCAGAGAACGGGGCAGGGAATGCTGGGGTGAGACCTGGAACCTAGCATTTGGCGCTGTCCTGTTTGCTCTCCCTGACTAAGAGTTCAGGTTTGCACACAATTCTAGACAAAACTGAGCAAGCATGTTGGATTGGCATGCATGTACTTTGCTATGCCCCAGAAATGTCTGTCAATGGATAAAAATACAATACAATCACAGAGGGAAAAACAGAATAATCATTAAAAACACAGTATTTTAATGAGGACATAACAATATAGAAATTTGAATAGTAAAGGGAGATAGAAAGGGGTTATATTGGTTTGATTGTATGATGTTCCCATATATCTTTGAACACCTGACCCACAGCTGGTCATGCTGTTGTGGGAGGAGTAGTGTCTGCCTGATGTAGGTGTATTTCTGTGGAGGATGAGGTGTGGAGGTCTCCTTCCCAGCTTCCCAGCCCTCCCTCACCCTGGCGTGACGAATTCTGCCACTCATACCTACCACCATGCCTTCCCTGCTGATGGACTGAGACCAGGAAATCTTTCCTCCCTGAAGTTACCTCTTTCATATATTTTATCCCAGTGGCAGTAATGACTCAGAGGAGGCCCCCTCCCTGCAACCCAAACAGTGGGAAGCCAAACAGAGGCCTTCACAGAAGCCTTCACAAAACCAGAAATTCTCCAATTGGTGGCAGTGCTCTAAGCCTGAAGACTAGGTCCTTATAGATGTCTGCTTAAAACAGAGGGATGTCCTAGGCTGGCTTTCTTAACTACATCAAAGATGTAAGGTGAGTTCTTTGAAGCAATTCAATCAGGTCCTCCAGGAAAATCAAGCATGACTCATAGGCACAGATACCCACTGAAGACTGAGTACAGAGAGACAGGTACATGTTTTCAGACAGAAGCATTCATTATTCAGCAGACAGTAACCTGAGGAAAGACGCAAGGACTTGACTTTGAGGAAGGGGTTGTCCTGGGGTCGAATGCTTGGAAACCTGTATCAGTTTTCTTTGTACGATTAAAAGAGGGAGGTAAAAGGAAGCCTCAGCAGCTAAGAGCACTGGCTGCTCTTCCAGAGGACCTGACCTCTACTCCTAGCGCATAACTGCCTGTGTCTCCAGCCCCAGAGAATTCAGAGCCTCTGACCCCAGGAACACCTGCACCCACATGCACATACCCGTAGCAGAACACACAATCTAAAATCAATAAAAATACATTCAAAAAGAAGCTTTTGTCATGGTCAGACTTAAAGTTCTCAAGATATCCAGGTTCTGAATCACATTACCAATAAATACTGACCTCCCTTTGCTGTGGTTCAAGTTCCTGTGACATGATGATTATCCCAAACTGCCCAGAAGAAACTTGACTCACCATTTGGACCCTTAGAAATGAAGGGTCTACCCCTCCTTCAGTAAGAAGAGTTTTGCCCTGAAGGGCAGATGGAGGCCACAATGCTCACTTGGCAGCTGGGCAGGGGATGCAGGCAACCTCAAGAAATTGGAGGTTTGGGGAAAAGGGTCCTCTCTTACAAGCCCCAGAGGAACCAGCCGTGCCACATAGGGACTCAGGGCCACCTGTGCACTATGGGACTTCTGAGTTCCAGAACTACACAGCAATAATGTGCTGTTTCAAGCTACTAGTTCTGAGATAACTTCTAACAGCAGTCACAGAGGACAGTGTCTCCTAAGATGACAAGATAGGGCAGAGCATATGCACAGAGGTCCCTGGATGTAGACGGAAGTTTCTGTCCTGTCCCGTCCTGCAGCTGTTCAATCCCAAATAAACACACAGAGGCTTATATTAATTATAAACCATTTGGCCTGTTGCTCAAGCTTATTACTAATAACTCTTAAAACTTAAAATAACCCATAATTCTTATCTATGTTTAGCCACTTGGCTAGGTTCCTTTTCTCAGTAAGGCATTCTCATCTTGCTTCTTCTGCATCTGGCTGGTGACTATATCTCTGTCTTTCCTCGTCCCAGAATTCTCTTAGTCTGGTAGTGCCACCTATACTTCCTGCCTGGCTACTAGCCAATTAGATCTTTGTTAAACCAATACAAGTTTGTTTGTAATTCAAATATATAAAAAAATTTAAAAAAAGAAGTAGATCGATGCTGCCAGGTGCAGACATGTCTCATGTCAAGGAAATTCTAAGACATTAAAATATTTTAAATGCCAAAAAAAGAGTACCCATTAGTTGGGTAAAACTTCAACCAAATGTAAGTCAAAGAGGAAACAATTTTTAAAAGTCTCATAAACTTTAGAAAAGACTATTCTGTTACCAGATGGTTAATGGCATGTGTCATTACTGATCTTAAACTTGTTCAATTCATTTGAAAAAGAAAATGGGCTGGGAATTTACCTCAGTGGTAGAGCATTTGCCTAATACACATGAGATCCTGTGTTCAACCCCAGCATTTAAAGAGAAAGAGAGAAGGCAAGGAAGAAAGCTATACCCACTGCAGATCAATTTTGTAGGGCAACCAGTGCTCCTCTTTCAAGGTCAGACAATGAGAAACATTATTCCCACAAACAGGAACACCACAGACCACCAACCAATCAACACAGTTAAGAATTTCCCACATACATGTTCCTCCAAAGACTGTCAGTCATTTATGGTTTGATATTTAGGTAACTCCTTAACATTAGGCCTCCCAAACGTAAGATAAATTCAGGTGAGCATGATGATCTACGCGGAACAACTGTGCCTGTCCAGCACTGATCTCTCTTGTGAGCAACAAATCACTATTTGTCTTTCTTATTTTAGTTATAGTGGTAGTGTCATCTATGCTCATCAGATTTTTGTCACCTTGACACAAGCACATAGGTTGCCATGCCCAGTTCTTGTGGTATTGAGAATTGTAATCCAGGCTTTGTGTACTTAGGAAGAGTGCCACCCTCATCCCCCTTCTGTTAAAATTTCAAATAATGGGAATATGTTATCTATTCAATACTATAAATAAAATTTAAGTCAAATAAAAAACCAATACAAGTGCCAAATCTTTATAGTGTACAAGAACATTATCCCACATCACCTGGTTGAAGGCTAGAAGCATTAAGCTCTAGGTGACGGTGGTCAGTGGCTTGCTCTTTGCCAGGGAGGTCGTTTCTCCCTGATGTCTAGCTCTCTGCCACTGGGATAGGTGTGTCTTACACAAAAGGGCTTTCCTGTAGTGCACAATAGTTCTCCAAACTACCCAGGAGGAATAAAATGATCCCTATGGCTCATGAAAGGAAGAGTGCTGTAGACAGTAGTGGGAAAAAGACACCATGATACCTGTTACTTAGGAGTGAAGAACTCAGACCTATGTTCATGGTCCCTCTTTTTCCATTACCACAGTTGCGATCTCTGTAGAGTTTCTATGTCTTGAACAATTGGTATCTCTGTAGAGTTTCTTTTTTGTTTCCTCCAATTTTTAATTTAAATTAGAAACAAGATTGTTTTACATGGCAATCCCAGTTCCCTCTCCCTCCCCTGTTCCCCTACCCCCCACTAACACCCTGCCTATCCTATGCCCTTTCTGCTTCCCAGGGAGGGTGAGGCCTTCCATGGGGATCTTTAGAGTCTGCTCTATACTTTGGGATAGTGCCTAGGCCCTCACCCATGTGTCTAGGCTGAGAGAGTATCCCTCTATGTGGAATGGGCTCCCAAAGTCCATTCCTATATTAGGGATAAGTACTGATCCACTACCAGAGGTCCCATAGATTTCCAAGGCCTCCTTGCTGACACCCATATTCATAGGGTCTGGATCAGTCCCATGCTGGTTTTCCAGCTGTCAGTCTGGGGTCCATGAGCTCCCCATTGTTCAGGTCAGCTATTTCTGTGGGTTTCACCAGCCTGGTCTTGACCCCTTTGCTCATCACTCCTCCTTCTCTGCAACTGGGTTCCAGTTCAGTTCAGTGTTTAGCTGTGGGTGTCTGCTTCTGCTTCCATCAGCTGCTGGATGAAGGCTCTAGGATGGCATATAAGTTAGTCATTGATCTCATTATTAGGGGAAGGCATTTAAGGTAGCCTCTCCACTGTTACTTAGAATGTTAGTTGGTATCATCCTTGTAGGTCTCTGGACATTTCGCTAGTGCCTGATTTCTCTTTAAACCTATAATGGTTCCCTCTATTTATGGTATCTCCTATCTTGTTCTCCTCTTCTCATTCGCCAAGCTCCCTCTCCCCTCCTCCCATGCTCCCGATTTGCTCAGGAGATCTTGTCCCTTTCCCTTTTTCCAAAGGACCATGTATGTCTCTCTTAGGTTCCTCCTTGTTTCCTAGCTTCTCTTTCAGTGTGAATTGTAGGCTGGCAATCCTTTGCTCTATGTCTAAAATCCATATATGAGTGAATACATACCATGTTTGCCTTTTTTGTGAATGGGTTATCTCACTCAGAAAGGTTTCTTCTAGTTTCATCCATTTGCTTTTGAATCTCAAGATTCCATTGTTTTTTTCTGCCGAGTAGTACTCCATTGTGTAAATGTACCACATTTTCTCTATCCATTCTTCAGTTGAGGGGCATCTAGGTTGCTTCCAGGTTCTGGCTATTAAATAATGCTGCTATGAATATGGTTGAACAGATGTCCTTGTTGTATGAATGTGCTTCTTTTGGGTATATGCCTAAGAGTGGAATTGCTGGACCCTGAGTAGACTGATTCCCATTTTCCTGAGGAGTCACCATACTGATTTGCAAAGTGGCTGTACAAGTTGGCACTCCCACCAGCAGTGGAGAAGTGTTCTCCTTTATCCACATCCTCTCCAGCATCAACTGCCATTGGTGTTTTTGATTTTAGCCATTCTAACAGGAATAAGATGGTATCTCAGAGTTGGTTTGATTTGAATTTCCCTAATGGCTAAGGATGTTGAACACTTTCTTAAGTGTCTTTCAGTCATTTTAGACTCCTCTATTGAGAATTCTCTATTTAGTCCTGTACCCCACTTTTTAATTGGATTATTTGGTGTTTTAGAAACTAGCTTCTGAGTTCTTTGTAAATTTTGGAGATCATCCCTCTGTTGGATGGAGGGTTGGTGAATATCTTTTCCCATTCTGTGGGCTGCTGTTTTGTCTTGTTGACTGTGTACTTTGCCTTACAGAAGCTTCTCAGATTCAGGAGGTCCCATTTATTAATTGTCCATCTCAGTGTCTGTGCTACTGGTGTTATGTTCAGGAAGCAGTCTCTAGTACCAATTCATTCAAGGGTACTTCCCACTTTCTCTTCTAATAAGTTCATTGTGGCTGCATTTATGTTGAGGTCTTTGATCCATTTGGACTTAAGTTTTGTGCATGGCAATAGACATGGATCTATCTGCAGTCTTCTGCATGCCAGCATCCAGTTATGCCAGCACCAATTGTGGAAGGTGTTTTCTTTATTCCATTGTATAACTTTAGTTTCTTTGTCAAAAATCAGGTGTTCATAGGTGTGTGGGTTAATAGAGTCTTAGGTTCAATTCCATTGCTCTACCTGTCTATTTTGTGCCAATACCAAGGTGTTTTCAGAACTGTAGCTATTTAATAGAACTTGAAGTCAGAGATGGTGATGCCTCCAGAAGTTCCTTTATTGTACAGGGTTGTTTTGGCTATCCTGGGTCTTTAGTTTCTCCATATAAAGTTTTATATTATTCCTTCAAGGTCTTGAAGAATTGTGCTGGTATTTTGATGGGGATTGCATTGAATCTGTAGATTGATTTTGCAATATTATAATTTTTCCTATGTTGATCCTACCTATCCAAGAACTTGGGAGATCTTTCCATTTTATAGCATCTTCTTTAATTTCTTTCTTTAAAGACTCAAAGTTTTTGCTATACAGGTCTTTCACTTCTTTGATTAGTGTTACCCCAAGATATTTTCTGTTGTTTGTGGCTATTGTAAAGGGTAATATTAATCTGATTTATTTTTCAGCCCATTTATCATCTGTATATAGTAGGGCTACTGATTTTTTTTAGTTAATCTTGTATCCTGCCACTTCACTGAAGGTGTTCGTCAGCTGTAGGAGTTCCCTGGTAGAGTTTTTCGGGTCACTATGTAAACTATCATATCATCTGCAAATAGTGAAAGTTTCACTTCTTCCTTTTCAATTTTTATCCCCTTGATCAACTTTTGTTATCTTATTGTTCTAGCTAGGACTTCAAGTGCAATATTGAAGAGATATGGAGAGAGTGGACAGCCTTGTCCTGTTCCTGATTTTACTGGAATCTTGTTGAGTTTCTCTCCATTTAGTTTGATGTTGACTGTTGGCTTGCTGTATATTGCTTTTATTATGTTGAGGTATGTTCCTGTTGTCCCTGATCCCTTTAGGACCTTTATCCTTAAGGGGTGTTGGATTGTGTCAAAGGCTTTTTCAGCATCTAGTGAGATGATCATGTGTTTTTTCTTTTGCAGTTTGTTTATATGGTGGAGTACATTTATAGATTTTCATATGTTGAAACATTCCTGCATCTCTGGGATGGAGCCTACTTGATCATGATTGGATGATTTCTCTGATGTGTCCTTAGATTCGGTTTGCCAGTGTTTTATTGAGTATTTTTGCATCAATGTTCATGAGGGATATTGGTCTGTGGTTCTCTTTCTTAGTTGTGTCTTTGTGTGGCTTGGGTAACAAGTTAATTGTAGCCTTGTAAAGAGAGCTTGGCAACCAAGGTAGACACCAATCTCATTATAGAGGAAGGACATTAAAGGCATTATCTCCACCACTGCTTGGATTCTTAGGTGGGGTCATCCCTGTGAATCCCCTAACATTTCCCCTGTGCCAGACCTCTCTCTAAACCTGTGCTGTCTCCCTCTATGAAGGCGTCTCCTTTCTCGCCCTAGCCTTCATGCAGTAGTTGTTCGAAGCAGAAGCAGGCACCCACAGCAAAGCACTGAACCATACTCCTGGAATCCAGTTGTGGAGAGGGAGGAGGGATGAGAAAAGGAGCAAAGACAGTGCTACAGAAACCCATAGAAACAGTTGACCTGACCTAGTGAGACCATGGAAACCCTAGTCATAAAGCTGGGGAAACAGCATTGAACCGAACCAAGCCCTCTGAATGTGGGTGCCAGCTAGGAGGCCAAAATAGTCTATGCGACCTCTAACAGTGGAGCCAGTCTTTAACCCTAGAGCACAAATGGATTTTGGAAGCCCACTCCCTGTGGAGGGATACTGTTGCAGCCCAGATACAGCAAGGAGGGCCTGGGCCCTCCCCCAAATGATATGACAGACTTTAAAGGTCCCTGGTGGAGGGCCTCACTATCCCTGGGGAGGAGTTGGGGGATGGGTTGGGGGGGTTGGTGGGGAACATGGGAGGATGGGAGGGCGAGGGAATGGGGGGATAGATATGTAAATTGAGTAGTAATTAAAGAATTTAAAAAAATTTAAAAGGAAAAAAAGAGCTTGGCAATGAACCTTCAGTTTCTACTGTGTGGAACAATTTGAGGAGTATTGGTATTAGCTCTTCTTTCAATTTCTGATAGAATTCTCCACTGAAGCCATCTGGCCCTCGGCTTTTTTTTGGTTGGGAAACTTTTGATGACTGCTTCTATTTCATTAGGGGTTATTGGTCTGTTTAAGTTGCTTATCTGTTCTTGATTCAATTTTGGTAAGTGATATCTATCCAGAAAATTTTCCATTTCCTTTAAAGTTTCGAATTTTGTGGAGTATGACCTAAGATTCTCTGGATATCCTCAATGTCCATTGTTATGTTCCATGTTCTTTTCTGATATTGTTAATTTGCATGATCTCTGCCTTTTGGTTAGTTTGGATAAAGGTTTGTCCATCTTGTAGATTGTCTCCAAGAACCAACTTTTTGTTACATTGATTCTTTGTATTGTTTTCTTTGTTTCAACTTTATTGATTTCTACCTTCAGTTTGATTATTTCCTGGTGTCTGCTTCTCCAGGGTGAATTTGCTTCCATTTGTTCTAGAGATTTCAGTTGTGCTGTCAATTCTCTAGTGTGACTATTCTCTAGTTTCCTCATGTGAGCACTTAGTGCTATGAACTTTCCTCTTAGCACTGCTTTCAAAGTGTCCCATAAGTTTGGTTATGCTGTGTCTCATTTTCATTGAATTCTAGGAAGTCTTTAATTTCTTTCTTTATTTCTTCCCTGATCCAGGAATGGTGCAATTGCACATTGTTCAATTTCCGTGAGGTTGAAAGTTTTCTGCAATTTGTGTTGTTTTTGAATTCTAACTTTAAAGCATGGTGGTCTGATAAGACATAGGGGGTTATTCCAATTTTTTGTACCTGTTGAGGTTTGCTATGTTGCCAAGTATGTGGTTGATTGTAGAGAAGGTTCCATGTGGTGCTGAGAAGAAGGTATATTCTTTTGTGTTTGGATGGAATGTTCTATAGATGTCTTTTAATCCCAATTGGGCCATAACTTCTGTTAGTTCCTTTGTCTCATTGTTAAGATTCTGTCTGGTGGTCCTGTCTAGTAGTGAGAGTAGGGTGTTGAAGTCTCCCACTATAATTGTGTGAGGTCTTATGTGTGATCTGAGTTTTAGTAATGTTTCTTTTACCAACATGGGTGCCTTTGTATTTGGGGTATAGATGTTCAGAATTGAGAATTCTTCCTGATGGATTTTTTCTGTGATGAATATGAAATGACCTTCTCCATCTCTTTTGATTGATTTTTGTTTGAAGTCTAATTTGTTAGATACTAGGATAGCTACACCAGCTTGTTTTTTTGGGTCCATTTGGTTGGAAAATCTTATCCCAACCCTTTACTCTGAGGTAATGTCTGTCTTTGAAGTGAAGGTGTGCTTCTTACAAGCAGCAGAAGGGTGGACTCTGTCTTCATATCCATTCTGTTAGCCTGTGTCTTTTTATAGGCAAGTTCATACCATTAATATTAAGGGAAATTAAGGACTATTGAGTGTTAATTCTTGTTTGTTTTTTATTTGTTGTTGGTAATGATACTGTGCATAAATTTACCCTGCTTTTTCTTTTTGTTTTGGCTTTTGGTAAAGTGGGATTATCTATTGCCTATGTTTTTGCTAGTGTAGTTTTAACTTCCTTAGGTTGGACTTTTCCTTCAGGTACTTTCTCTAGGGCAGGAATAGTGGCCATGTATTGTTTAAATCTGGTTTTGTTATGGAATATCTTGTTTTCTCCATCCATAGTGATTGAAAGCTTTGCTGGGTACAGTAGTCTGGGCTGGCATCTGTGGTCTCTTAGTGTTTGTAGACTATCTGGCTTTCAGAGTTTCCATGGAGAAGTCAGGTGTAATTCTGACAGGTTTGCCTTTATATGTTACTTGGCCTTTTTTCTTTGCTGTTCTTAATATTCTTTCTTTATTCTGTATGTTTGGTCTTTTAATTACTATGTGACGAGGGGTCTTTTTGTGGTCCAATCTATTTGGTGTTCTGTAGGCTTCTTGTACTTTCATTGGCATGTCTTTCTTTAGGTTGGGAAAGTTTTCTTCTATGATTCTGTTGAATATGTTTTCTGCACCTTCAAGTTGGCTTTCTTCACCTTCTTCTATACCTATTATTCTTAGGTTTGGCCTTTCATGGGGTCCCATATTTCCTGGATATTTTGTGTTAGGGATTTGTTGGGCTTAAGATTTTCTTTGGTCAATGAATCTCTTTCTCCTAGTGTACCTTCAATGCCTGAGATTCTCTCTTTTATCTCATGTACTCTGTTGGTTATGGTTGCATCTGTAGTTCCTAATCGTTTACCCATCTTTTCTAATAACAGCATTCCCTCAGACTGTGTTTTTTTCCTCTGTCTCAGCTTTCAAACCTTGCACTGTTTGAATTGTTTCTTGCAATTTTTGGTATGTCTTTTCTTCCATTTCTTTAAAGGATTTTCTCATTTCCTCTCTTAGGGTCTCTATCATCTTCATGAAGTTGTTTTTAAGGCTGTTTTCTTCTGCTTCATCTGTGTTAGGATCTTCGTGTCTTGCTGGTGTAGAGTCCCTAGACTCTGTTGGTGTCATATTGGTTTTTCTGTTGTTGAATGTGTTCTTATATTGTCATCTTCCCATCTCTTCTTCCAGTGGGTGCAGGTGGTGTCTCTTCCTCTCCTCATGTGTACAGGTCCAAGGTTCTCTTCCAGTGGGTACAAGAGGGTCCAATACTCTGATGGGTCTCAAGGTGGGTGCAGGCTGGTCTGAAGCACTCCCTTTCCAGATGGGTGGGAGTGGGACTAACACAGCAATGTCAGAAGGTCCTCAGGGGGCCAGTTGACCTGCCTGCAGTCCCCAGGACAGGAGTTCCCAGAGTGCCTCTGTAGAGTCTCTATGTCCTGAACAATTATGATCTCTGTAGAGGAGATTCTATGTCCTGGACATTTGTGATCTTTGTAGAGGAGATTCTATGTACTGAACAATTATGATCTCTGTAGAGTTTCTATGCCATGAACAATTGTGATCTCTGTAGAGATTCTATGCCCTGCCCTAGAAGGAATGTCTCCTACTAGCCTTGACATTTTTATGTTGAAAATCTGGCCTTTCCCTGTATTCAGTTCTAGAAACTGACAATTATCCCCTGGCAAACAAGAATACCATCAGATGATATAGTTATTCAATATTCACATTAATTATCTACTACTACATAACTAATTATCCCTTCACTTAGAACTAAAGCAATAAGATTTATTATCTTGTAATTTCCTAGTTTCAAAAATACATGGGGGGATTCATCAAGAGAGGATGACCATGAAGTACCTAAGCGTTAGAGGAATCCCTCCTAGATGATGTACTCAGGAGCTTGGTGAGAGAACTCTGGCTGTTGCAGAAGGCCTTGGTTAGTCACCACGCAGGACTCTTCTTAGGACTTCAAAACCACCCTCAAAATGCTGTGACTGGCTCAGCAGAGAAGAAGCCACAGACCATTAATGATCCAGCCTTGGAAAACATATACTTCTGCTGTTAGATGTGTTATCCTTTCATTGTGCAGGGTCCAATCTGAGGGAATGGATGCCAAGGACTTTGGAATCACTGGACATCATTCTGAAACCTCATGATTTTTCCTGTAATTTGGAGTAAAAGATCATGAATAAACCCATTATGATTCAGTAATTTTGTTTGCTTCGATTTTCTGTGTTTTATTTACTTATCCCAGGGTATCATTATCTACCTGACATTCTCAACGTTTACCCACCTAGACATTCCTCTCTGTTCAAAGTTCAGGGATAATAATTCCTTGATTGGAAGTTGCTCTTAATTGGCAGGATGTGAGAGAAGGAGGTAAGGGACATGTGACAAGGACATGTGACAAGGACATGTGACAAGGACATGTGACAAGGACATGTGACAAGGACATGTGACAAGGACATGTGACAAGGACATGTGACAAGGACATGTGACAAGGACATGTGACAAGGACATGTGACAAGGACATGTGACAAGGACATGTGACAAGGACATGTGACAAGGAATGTGATCACCAGAGAAGCTGCTCCAGGCGCCAGATGTCCTCTCAAACTGCAGGTGACGGGAGCACCCTTCAGACTTTCTGCCACACCAGGAGAATTCATAAGACAGTCACAGAGAGCAAAAGTCAAACCAAAGGCCTCTGCAAATTCGATTGATGAGTCGTTGTGACCACATAGTTGAGTTCATTCATTTGTTGAGAGTGGAATGGATCAGTAGTTCTTGAACTTGGCTGATTGTCTCATTCTTCTGTGTTAAAAGTAAATTACCAAATCCTATCTGTGAACAGTACAGGTCAGCAGGCACCTTTCCAGAATCTATTTATAGCTACCAGGGATGAGCTGATGGCTTGGACATCATTGGGCCAGCTCAGGTTGTTTTGAGGGGAAATGGCAGAGCCTCTTACTTTAGGGGGGGGATAAACAGTGATGGTGTTTTTCTTCTGTGAGAGTTGGCTTTACTCAGAATATACTCAATAAGAGGGAAATGGTCTTACAACCACACGTTTCTAAATTTCTAGGTATTAAAAAGTGCATGCACTGTAATAAGTAAACATCGATTCTGATAGATAGGGCAGAGCCAATTGATCTGAAAAGTCCTTCTCCAACAGTAGCTTGTGTATTCTGTGTTGGAAAGGCTCACCAGGTGAATTCTTGCCCTCCATCACCAGTCATTAGAATTTAACACGTGGAGAACACATTGGAATGAAGTCCAGATCTGGCACAGCATGAATCCTGAAGCACACAAACATAAAGCCCCCTTAATAATAAATATACATGAATTTCCCACTGAAATTCACGTTAACTTGTGATCACACTCCTGGGAATAACAGAGCCTTGCTTTTACATTTGTAAATATGAACCAAGAATCATCCTCCTAAACTAGAGTTCCCAACCCTCCTCCAAAAATTATAAGCAGGTGAAATATACATGCGTGTATACACACACACACACACACACACACACACACACACAGAGTCATACACACACACACACACACACACACACACACACACACAGAGTCAGTGTTTATTAAGGGCAACACATAAAGGCAAGATTTCATCCCTGCTTCTTCAGAATAGCTACGTTGTTTTGTACACATGGGTTCTGAGTGAGTTAAGGATACTATTCCTATAAGCAGTAGTGGTGGGGGGACCCTAGTGATGACACACCTGTTTAGTCCTCGTGCAGTAGCAGGGAAGCAGGATACTGCTTGGCCAAGTCGCAGAGCTCATCTCTCCTTGAACTATATACTGTCTGCAAGGCATTGCTGCTGCTGCTGCTGTTTAACATTTGCTATTCAGAAGCAGTGTGGGCCTGACAAATCTGGCTAGTCTCGCTGGAAACAGATTATAGCAATAAGACAATGTAAGTCAGAAAGGGAAGACTAATTAGCAGATTCATTTTATACCCTGTCAAAATAAAATTTTAAAGGGAAAAGAAAGCCAGTAACATCTCCTGTAAATATGGGATTTAACCCTCTGAATCAAATGGCTCCCAGGGTCAGGCACCTCTGGGTTCTGGTGCTAATTTAGAGAAAGACAAATAAACCACCAAGACTGTAAATAGGAGGAGGGCTTTCTAACTACTGGCTACATTCTCTACCATACTTCAAGAATGACCAATTCCTGGTGTAACTGAAGAATACCTCATTTAGAACAACCCCCAGTGAATTAGAAACTGGCCTATTTTTGACACTAAAAACAAGTGTGCACACCAGATAGTTTCATGGAACCAATTCTACCACAAGAAGATACTGGGGATTGTTTATTAAGAGCAGTGAGGAAACTAGCTTTCCCTGGGCCAGAGCACTCCAGGGCTCATGATCAGAATATGCTAAAATCAGATCCTCTCTACACCCCTAGACATCACCAGTGTTCAGCATTGCCACTGATAACACAAAGGAAGCTAAAAGTAATAAATAAGAAATAAATAGGGCTGGCTTGGTGGAAAGACTAGATCCAGACTTACTTCAGGTCTTGAATTATGTAAACACAAAAGTTGTTACATCTATAGCTCCCAGTCTCTCTCTGCAGGAGACCACTGAAAGCTCAGTTTACTGCCTTTCCTCTGCTCTGGGAAACACTGCCCCATGGAAGGGAAGGCTCTGTCCCTTCTCTCCATGCCCAGGAAACAATGAGTAGCTAGTGCGAAGGCCCTGTCTTGCTGTGTATTGAATCATATTCTCAAAGCGAGTGATGCCTCTGTGTTCTAAACCCCAGTCCAGCACATCCCTCTACCCTCCTGTGTATTTTCCTATCTGTTTCAGGAAACCAGGCACCTGCCCCTCCCTAGCCCACAGGATTAATGAGTATAACCTTCCTGCTGTTTTTTTCATTTCTGTGGCTTTCATAAAATACCTTGACCAAAAAGAAAGGCTTTATTTGGCTTACAATTCCAGGTCAGAGTCCATCACAGAGAGATGTCAAGGCAGGAACTCAGAGCAGGAATCTGAAGGCCACCTGCTTGCTGTTCCACGGAGAATTACCTCAGACCAAGAAACTCACTTTCACCAATGAAGCCTGGCAGGAACTATGTAAGGTGTTGTCTGCCAGGTGGCTAGCAAGCTTATGCTCTGCTGGCTTTCTTAGACAGCTTAGGAAATGGAGCTACCTACAGTGGTTGAGTCCACCCGTATCAATTAACAATCAAGATAAGCCCCACAGATATGGCTACAGGCCAGTCTGGTCTAGGCAATTCATGAAGATTCTCTTCACAGAAAATTTGAGGTTGTGTCAAAGTTGATAGCTAAACCTAAGCAGGATACCTTCTATTTTCCAATATTCCCTGCCTGCTCTACTTTAAAGAAATGGAGCGCCAAGTCTTTGTCCACCTATTTATCTGAGAAATTGGCTTGGATCCACTTCCCTTGGTTCTCTACTGACAATTATTAGAAGGATTTTACAAGGTGAGCATAGGATTCTCGCTCAGTAGGGTCACATGACAAAGGATGGGTATATTCTTCCTCTTTGCTAAGAACCTGAAGGCCAAGAAAACCAGGAAGCACCTTGAATCCATCATTAGTGGATCCAAAGGCTGGGGAAGATTCTGGGTAACATAAAGGCACCTTGCATTTCTACTTCCTGGAGAGTGAGTGTGAAGACATGGACTTCCATTGGCATCACAATGGCACTAGGAGAACTGAGAATGTCACATGCCCAGGATAAGCCCAGGGTTGTCTCAAATGATCATGAGGAGCCCCCACCCCATATCCCTCCCCTCTCTTTCTAACTAGAATACAGACAGACTAGCAGCTTTTCCATTCTGATGGTTTTGCTTTCACTCTTACCTCTTCTGACTTGAATTTCCTTCTTCCAAATGGTGTCCTGCAGGAGTCCGTGCTGGTCCAGAGCAGGTCTGTTGATAGCAACCTCTGTCACCATTACTTCTCTGGGGACGTTTGATTTGGTCACAATCAGGAATTAGATAGCAAAGGTGCTTGGGAACCTTGGTGGAAGGGGCTCTGGAGACTCTTACTCATCTTTTAGCTTTCCTCTTGCCCTCATTGGCTCTGCTCACAGACCACTCTCCTTCTGTGTCCTATACTCTTCATCTTTTTGATAAATGTCAGGACTGTCATCCTCCTTACTGACGCTCATTTTGTACTCTGGGTAGAGGTTTCTAAGTGAGAGATTTTTGTTTATGCCAGATTTGAGTCTTTCACCAATTCTGAAAAATTATCCACTTTCACGTTTTAAAAGGTCGATAGCCTGTTCACTAATCTTCCTGTTCCTTGCTTCTAAGATTCATATTAAGCACAGAGTAGACAGTCTCCTTTTATCACCAGGCTTCCTGACTTTTTAATATTTTAATTAAATTTAGTATTTTAAAATTAAATGTAGCATTTTAATAGTCAGTATCACTCTTCATAATGTTGACTTATTTATTTTTAAATTTAGAAACAAAAATACAGAATAGTATGAATGATGAGAAACAATCAATATTCCTGCTGTCAACAATTTTATTTGCTTTTAGTCTGTTTCAAATGAAAAGTTGAAATATTTCAGAGTAAGCAGAAATCTTGTTTCATATTCTATTTAGTTTCCTAGAGACAGTTATGTTTACTAATGTGGGATATGCACTTTTATTAATTTCATATTATCTTTCTATTTTTGAGAATACAGGTATACAATTTCATCTTTTCATGATGTAGTCTAACAATGGTCGTTAATTTTCTACAGTCCACACTGTTGGGAGGAGCTTATTAGCACCTTGATTGACAGCTGTTAGACTCTTCCTTGTGCCCACTGCCTAGACTGAGAAACTGTCAAGTTAAAAAGCCTTTTTTTTGTGACCAGCCGAATTGTTTCCACAGCAGACAAACTGCTTTAAACATTTTGTAGACACTGATGAAATGCCACTCCAGCTGTCAAGACTTGAGCTGCCGAGGAAACCATGAATTCTGCCTGAGGGAGCTTCGTTCCAGTCACAAGTGCTCCAGGCATCTTACACCAACTCCATTGGATTTCACTTCTGCTATAAGCTTGGTGACCTTGTCATGACCCCACCTGCAGCAGCTCCAGAAGGTTCTCTCTATCTTACATCATCTCACTCAGGCCAGAGAATAAATATCTCCCCTGTGATTCAAGAAGCCTGTGGTTGGTGGACTGAAGGTGTGTGTATGCAGTGTTGTGATTGGCAGAACCGGAGTCTGGGCACAAGCACACCACACCCATTTTCTGGCCATATTAGCAGCTTGCTTCTTAGCCTCCTCATGTCATTCTGAACTCCCTTCTAATACAGTTCTCCCATTCTGTTGCAGCATTAGGCTTCAACAAAAGTCTCCCCTGGGTGATCTTTTGTTGCCTGCTGTGGCCTTTATCTCAGGTAGTGAAAGCTGAGATGGTGGAAGAGGATGAACCGTGGGGCTTCCGATCCTGGTCACGGAGCGTTAGCTGCTGGACGGTAGCTGTGGAATGACCCGGCAAATCTGGAAGGCCCAGATCACTCGGCATCCAGAAAGCAGCTTAAGACTGTGTGGCAGCAGAGACCCTGAAAGACTCAGAAAACTACAAACACAAGGCTGAAAGCTCCAGGAAAATAAAACAGAAGAGCTGAGACCCGCCCCCCCCCCTTAAAATAAAAGAATCCAAAGAACATGGGAGGAGGGGGATTGTAGATTGAGAGTCTCCAATAACGAGAGCAGAGGCCCTGAACCTGGAGCTTGGAGCACTACTACTACCTCTGGGCACCGAACCACTGCCGCTCAAAACCAGGAGCAATAAGCTTCTGACCTGGCTGCTTGGATGCATCATACAGCTGTGTTAGTCTCTGCCGGAATAGCCAGGGCTGTAAGTCTCCATCTCAGGACTTTGTACCATAGGCCTCTGGGTTCGGAAGGGCAGCTGGGAGCCTCTGGAATGATTCTGAAGAGCTGTTCTTTACTTATTTGTAGTTTCAGCCTTTTGCACCATGGCCTCTGGTTTCCTTTTTACCTTCCAACATCACAGGGTGGATTTAGCCCCTGTCTCTTCTTTGAAGATGTGGTCCTTGCAATTCCCTAGAGTGTCTCCCCATCCTCTCAGCTACCCAGTGAGGCTGAACACTCAGTCCTTGGAAGTTTGGGGGGCCCCACACATCCCAAGTTGCAGGCTGTACTCAGGATTGATCTGTGTGTTCTCTCCACTCTGACTTTCAGTTCTGGCACTATTCCTATCACATATTTTTCTTTTACTTTTTTTTTTTTTTTACTATTTACAGATCTATATTAATGAATTTGAGAGTGTACAATGAATAAAAATACTTAAGAAATAGATTCTGATTTCTCATTTTAAAAAGGGATTTAAGTAACAAGTTAAACATTTAATTTTGTTTCTTTTTTCCATTTTTTATTTGAATTAGAAACAAGATTGTTTTATATGTCAATCCTGGGTTCCCTCTCCCTCGCCTCCTCCCCTACCACCCCGCTGGGGGGGGGACTGCTCACAGGATCCAATTTCGACACACATTTTTCATTATCAAAAATTCTATTATGGAGACTTGGGAGATGGTTCAGTAGGTAGAGTGTTTGCCTAGCAAGTGTGAGGCTGCAGTTCCCCAGCAGCCACATATGCTGGGTGAGTATAATGGCCCTGCGGCAATCCTAGCATGTAGGAGGTGAAGACGGAGCATCCACTGAGCAAGCTGGCTAGCTAAGAAAGGCATCTTGGTTTGTGAAAGACCAGAGTGATAAAAAAGATACCTGACATTTCTGTCAGCTTCTACACACATGCACACACCCCTCTATCCTTACCTACATACACATGTACCCTCTACACAAACTAACGTGGATATATAGACAGGCATGCTATAGACATACATGCAACACATTCAATTATGGATTTACAAAATTCTTGATTATCTGTAATCATCTTATCTAGGTGGCAGACTAGTTTTTTTTTTTTTCATATTAACCTAGACCTTGAACCCAGTTCATGATCACAGTTATAAAGCAAGAGCTGAATATTAACAACAGATCTCCAAGTGGCTCTCCCAAGACTGTCAATCATTAGCAACAGACCTCCCAAGTGGCTCACCTGAGACTGTCAATCATTAAATCAGGAAATGAATCACCAGTCCTGCTTTTCACTTTCACTGAAGAAAGAAAGCCTTCCTTATCATATGTGTGTATGTGTGTGATAAGAAATATATGTTTTATCAGTATTTATTAGGAACCCAGGATGTTCAAAACTCCATGCTGTGACTGCAGACTGGACATCAATGTTAACAGTAAGAAACTAAGGCTCTACGCTGTGTTGACCCCAGAATACTAGAGAAGGAGCAGAATGCTAAATTTCAGAGGAGGTTTTATGAAGAGGTAATTAGGACTGAATCTGTAGATATGGAAGACCTGGGGATTGAGCTTCTAGAGGTCTCAAAATCCTCCAACTGCCCTCAGCACCACACTTGTCCCCACGGCAATCAAGTGGAAGAGAAAAGGTAGAAGGCCACCCTCAGAATTTTAAGACCACTTTGGTTCACTCTAGCAAGGTACACTGGGATGTTTTAATTGAGGGGAAATGTTGACTGGGCAGTTAGCCTTCAGTCAGTCAATGAGCCTTGAATGCCTTTGTTCCTCACTGTCTTGGCCAAGACAGTGGCCAAGACACACACTTTCTGCTCATCAGATCTGCTGTTTAAGGACCCTACCCGACCCTACCCGAGTTTTCATTCATTTCTCACCCTTCAGGACTACCATCCTGAGCTTCTTCTGCCCAAGGACTTGAAGAAGACAATAGTGTTGATAGTGTCAGTCCTATAACTTTCCCCATGGTGGAGCGCGCACGCACAAACGCGCACACACACACACACACACACACACACACACACACACACACACACACACACAAACTTAAAACCCATCTTATAAGCAAATTTGTAGTGAAGAAAGGAACCTGATGCTTGCCACATTAAATATTTTAAGCAAAGTAAGGAGCATCAAGGAAATGGCTGCCCTCAAAAAAGTGTGGGAAAAGAAAAAGATGAATTCAGGGATTTGAGTCCCAGAGGAAGCATCACATAATAAAACCCCAAATCAGTATTTTTATTTCTGGGGGGAAAGAAAAGAAAAACACTCAGGCATTTGAACACTTGGTCCTCATCGGGAGGATGAGGAGAATGTCTATCTGGTACAGCCTTGCTAGAGGAAGTCTGTCACTGCGGTCAGGCTTTGAGAGTTCATAGCTTTGTCATACTTTTGGAATATTCTCTCTGCTTTGTGTTCATATTTGAAAATGTGAGCTCTCGGTTTCCTGTTCCTGCCACAGTGCCTGCCACTTGTGCTGTGTTCCTCCGCCATAGTGGAGTCTTACCTTCTGAAACCATAACCACAAATAAATCCACCTCCACCTGCACACTGATGCTGAGAAAGGGAGTGTTGGTTTTCTTCAGGGATATGGCCACCATGCTCCAGTAGATGGGCCTACACCCATGCCCATAGCGGCAGCACTACCTAAGCTCAGGGCTAAAAAATAGAGAACACATAGAATTTGGAGGAAATAATGGCTGAGAGGAATAAATAAAGAATTGGAGGGGAGGGAGTGGGAGTGGACTTGATGAAAACACATTAGATGCATGTGTGAAATTCTCCAACAATAAAAGAGAAAATAACAGGCTAGAGGGATGGCTCAGTGGTTACAAGGGCACTGTCTGCTCTTCCAGAAGACCCGGGTTCAATTGCCAGCACCTACATGATGACTCACAGCCAAAGTAACTTCAGTCTCAGGGGATCTGACACCCTCTTCTGATCTCTGTAGGCCCTGCATGTGTACAGTACAAAAACATACATGCAGGCAAAATGCCTGTGCACTTACAATAACAATAAAGGGAAAAGCTAAAAGCAATGTCAGATTTGCTTCGAGTTGTGTTCGGGGTATCTGAATACTGATGACCATCCTCACCCATTGACACGGATAAAGCTGAGAAGTCAGAAGGAAATGTCCTTAGGAACACACGGACCCAGTCCCAAAGGCAAGAGTTCTAGTATTTTCTTCCATCTTCTCACCGACCCCAGCTGAACTTGAGGAAAGCACGGTGGTTCTCTCTACCTCTCCACCCCTCCTCGGTCACAGCCTGACAGGCAGCTTGCTTGAACAATGACTACTCCATGGAAGACATGCTTTGTATAATTAATCACCTCTGACACTTACTGCTGTACCCTGCGAAATCAAGTGGCTGTTATTCTTAACATTTAATGTCATCGATTCCAATATTCTTCAGGAGCTTCTGTCTGTAAATGTCTGGTGACAGGACGGTATTAATCAGAGGAAATTTATGTGACAGGAGTGTTATGCCTGGGATCAGGTTAAAACACACCGTCCTGAAGATGAGTCTGTAAATCCACCTACAGATTAAAAGGTAGAATTACAAAGACACCCAATAGGATGCAGCAAAGAACAGAGGGCAGGAGATCCCTGAGAGAAATAAAGTCAAGTAAGGTAATTTCCAGGAAGTACACTGACAGAGAGGGGTGGTTCAAATGGGTTGTCAGCCACCAAGGTGACAAGCATCTGGCCATGCCTGTCAGGGATTGTCTTGATTGGGTTAAGAGGAGTGGGAAGTATCTCAAATGAGGATGCTGTTATTCTAGGGGCTGGGGTCCTGGAATGAATAAAAGCTGAGTACCATATTCATCTTTCTTCACTGACTTTCAACCCAGTGTCCCTAGCCATCTCTAGATCTAGCTGCCAGTGACTTCCTCAATGTGACGAACTGTGCCCTGGAACTGTGAACCAGAACAATCCCTCTCTCCCTGAGGTTGTATTTGTCAGGACATTTTCCCACATCTACAGGAAATAACTAAGACAGGCACAGAAAGAGATATGTTCCATGGTAGTTCCCTTATACAGGAAGATGGTAACTTATAGTCCATGGTGCCTGTCACCTCTCCAGCACAGATGATAGACTGCGGTACAATACCAAAAATACTCTTTATTCGAAGCCAAGTCTTTTCAGATCATATATCTTTCTCAAAGAATAGTCTAAATGCTTCATAGACATTCCCCCAGGAAATAACCTTCAATACTCTGTTGTGTTACCCCAAACAGAGAGAAAAACAGGAGTTCTACCAAGGGAAGTACTGGAGGAAAGGCACCTGCCATCTTATCTGGAGCCCAAGAGATAAACCACCAAGGATGCTATGTGCCCATCTACACACCAGCCAATGCCATTCACTATGTGGCCAAAAGAGCATCCAGTGTTACTCCATGCTCCTGTGATGCTATGCCAGCAGTCTACCTAGGTGTGCTCAGGTGAATACCCTGCTGGCTGTGGACTGCTCATCTGGTAGAATGTGCACTCACACAGCCAGCCACACAGCCACAGCCTTTGTCTGAGGTGTTGTGGGGTGGAATTATGACCAAGTTCTGGGAGAGAACAGGTTGGGTAGGTGGAGAGGCAAAGGAAACACAAGCAATATTAGCATAGAGAAGCCAGGAAGCAGCGCGTCCCAGGCTGGAAATCTCCTCAGTACACAACCGTAAGGGTTGCTAAAAACAAAGTATCAGAAACACTGTGCTTCAGCCCCAAGCACGAGAGGGGATCCAAGATGCAGTCTATGGGAGTTTGTACACAGCGTACAGGAGAAAACACACAGCATAAGCAACAAATGTACACATACACACACGATGACAAATGTGTACTTATCACACACACAGTAAGCACATGCCACACACACACACACACACACACACACACACATGCATAAACACAGTTAACATGTCACAAACATAGGAGATGCAGAAATGGCAAACACACGCTTGTTGGATTCACTGAAATCCTCCAGGTGCCAAGAGACATGAGCCACTCTGCAGCAGTTGAGGACCTCAGTGAGTGTGCCATTCAGTATTAACTGAGCCCTTTAACACGTATACAAACACACAAACGCAAACAAGACGGGAACTCTACTCTCAGGGTTCCTGGGATATTTTCCAAGCTGTGCAGAGCTCTGAGGATGAACTGCAAAGCAAACAAAAGGGTCCCAAGCCCTGCCCTCAGGGTCTCCCAGCTTAGTGTTGCATGAGGTTGGAAAATAGCATCTGGGATGCAGGTAACACAAGGCTGCCTGGTGCTGTGATAACAAAGAAGGGTGACCAACGCTGGAGGACAGAAGTAAGAGATCATCAGACAGACAGGAAGCAAACTGTCCTGAGAAGAAGACGGAGGGACTGGCTGGTGGAAGTGAAGCCTTGGGGGATCCTTGGAGGTGACAGTAGCGTTGAAGAGAAAGACAGTGCGGCTGGGTAAGGAGCCCAGATAGACAAGGATGGAGGGGCCGAAAAGGTGTGTTCATGGGGAAAGAGAACACAGCGATCCACCACAAGTATCTTGCCAACCTGAACAGTGACCTCCAGATTGTGTGGGTAGTTAGCTCAACTCATAAACGCCACAGCCCCTGGGAAAATATATCAGCCAAAGCCATTTTAGTGTCAAAATGAAAAATGCTGAAAATCGCCAAAGCCATTGTCACCCACCATTCCATCATTCTCTAGTGCAACATTTTTTTTTTTCTGAATTGTATTAAACCGAATATCCAACAAATAGGCACAACAGACAGGAAACTGGAAAAGTCAGGGGCAGCAGGGACTAGGTGAGGATCCATGCAGCTCCCAGAAGTAGCCTAAGACAAATCTTTAGTCTTTAGGAGAGCATGGAATTGTGTCATTCATGGTGAATATGTGTCTTCCCCCCTCACTTAACCCAATCCAGAAACTTCCTCACAGAGTTTTGCCTTTTAAGGGATCCTAAAGATGACAGCCAAGGTTAACCACCAGAGTGGATCTCCCAGTGTTGACACCACTGTGATTCATCTTTCTGGACCAAAAAAAAAACAATCCCTAAATGGAAAATGCATTGTACCTTGCTCTTCTTTGAAAATCTCCAGATGGAGATAATGCTCCCAGTCAAGCGCTTCTAAGCCTTTAACTGTATTTTATTAACAAAGCTAATTTTGGGAGCACAGTAGACACCCAATTCACCTTGCTGTGGAAACACACACATAGAGAAACTGAGAATAATCTCCACACCCTTCTAAACATTTCCCCCTAAAGGTAAATTGAACTCAGTTCTGCAGGGAGTGGCCAGACCCTTGTCTGAGGTCCATCTTATATCCTCACATCTGAGGATATTGTCCTTTTGGGGCCATGGCTGGTGTTTCAGTATCGTGGGGACACCTCTGGACACACCAGCTTCTCCCCACCTCTCCTCATGTCTGGATCTTGGTTCTTCCCCTTCCCTCTCTTGTCCCACTAAGTACCACCCTAAGACCCACAGGCTGCCCAGGGGTGGCCCTGAGTATTAGTTACTTTACTTGACAAAACAGCTGACAAAAGCAACTTAGAAGAGGAAGCTTTGCTTTGACTGAGCTCCAGGAGTCCATCATGGAGCTAGCATGGCAGTGCGGGCCTGAGGTCCCTGTCACATCCACAGTGGATATGCAGGGAGAGGTGAATGCTGTCTTCCACTAGCTCTCTGCTTTGTCTCTTTATTCCATCTGGGACCCCAGCCCATGGGATGCCACCACCTACACTCTGGGTAAAATAAACTCTGGAATACACTCTTACAGACACTCCCACAAGTGTGTCTCCTTGGTAAGTGGACATGAAGATGAGCCAGCAACCCCACTGTCTATTTTGCTAATCAGCCTAGACTCTCACATAAACCAGCACTTTCTTTGGTGACAAGCATTCAGAGCCTTCGAATTATTAGCCCTTTTTCATTCAGTGATGGCATTTTGGGGGAATAAAGCCAAAGAACATTGTAAGCAAAGGGAAAGCTATCTAATTACTCTTTTAGAAAATTGGAAAAACTTAGATGTAATTTAAATATACAACAGTGAGGTGGATTTTTAATCAACCACAATATATCAATTCTATGGGACTAATATGCAGCCATAAAATGATGGTTATAACAGTGGCCATTCTTTATCTCTTACTGCTTTATCATATTTCTCCCTATTATTCCTTCTGGCTTTTTAAAGTGAATATAAAACTGGCTGTAATTAACAGCAGCTATTTTGCTGACTTTTCTGTATTCTCCTAATTTTTATGATCGATATGAATTTCTACAATGGGGGAAATAAACATGTTTTTTCCTGAGGACCTGGGACCAAGCAAGAGCATCTCCCAGATGTGATGCAGTGTCCAGACCAAAAAAAAAAAAAAATGAGCTTGTATGAAAAAAAATGAGCTTGTCCAGGCCTTTGCCCAGCAGAGACACAAAGGCAACTCTTTTTTCTTGTTTTTTTCTCTCAAATATCCCATTCAAGCTCAATTACATACATGCATGTCCATCCACCCTCATGGGTATATTGGTTTCCTATGTTTGGTGTTTATCTATACGGGGTCAATGGGCAGTCTATTGTATATACAGGGAAGAGAAAAGAAGGTAACTTAAACTGCCCAAACTCTCTGCGAAGAGAAAGGAAGGTAACTTAAACTGCCCAAACTCTGGGGACGAACGGCACAGAGGGAAGAGATCAAACAGGTGCCCAGTAGAAGGAAAGGCAAGCATGGAGGTCTAGGGAAGTTTCCATGGTGGAAATGCTCAAAGTTGGACCTTGTTGCAAGCCTCTTGACTTCTGCTGCCTCCTGCTCACTGACACAGCTCTTGACAGCAGCAGATGATCTGAATCACAGTAGGGCAGAGTCTATGCAGGCAGTACCCTGTTCAGGGGGGCAGTAACACCAAGCATCACTGCCCCAACCTGCACACACCTGGAGCCTCCTACCTGGTCCCAGCTACCCAAGTCCTCTCTCTCTGCACAGCCTATTGGTTCAGCCTTTCCCTTCGTTCCCCTCCAGCCTTGCCTGTCACTGGACCCAACTGCCACTGCATTTCTGGTTCCAAGATCTCAACAACTGACACTCCTAGGAAACTCATCACCCACTCTTCCTAGTGTATCCCCTGATTATATCTTATTCAGACGTCACTGGTGCCTGACATTGTGGAGCTAGCTTAGTTAGAAGCCTCCCACCGAGGACTAAGTTCTTGAGGGAGTGCCTTCTCTGTCAGGGTGACATCCCCTAGGTGCAGCCTGGGATGCACCATAGTGTGGGGGTGACATTCACTGCACATCACTCAAGACCCTAAAGCCCAACTGCGGTTAGCAGCTTCACCCTGGAGCTTCTGGGAAAAGGCAGGAAAAGTTTCCTCCAGTGCTCAAGTCACCCAGGCAGGCTGAACTACTGGGGCTCAGGGAACTGATATTGGTTTCATCATTTCTCTTTCTACAGCATGACATTCCTGCCTGGTATCAACCTTAGTTCAGAATCAGTGTCTCTGGGAACTAAAGCACAGACCAGAAGCTGGGCACAGAAGTTTCCCTGTCGGAATGTGGGGCCTGGATGCCTTCCCTGTCTGGGTGCTTTTCACCAGGCCACAAAGGGCATCTATTTTTAGCTATTTCCTGACAATGGAGGCAGAGTTATTTTCCACCTTAGTCACTGGCTTGAGTTTCAGGTCCCATCGATAGGTGAGCGCTCCACCCCACAGGCTCATCTGTCACACAGGAGTCCAGGAAGAATCTTGAGGGAGGACAAAAAAAGCATGCAGTGTAGAACCTTGGACTCTCCTTTTCCAGCTCCTACCCTTGTCTGAGATTCAGAACCCATCATCAGGGAACAATGGCACTGGAGGTGGGGCTGTGGGAACAGAAAGTACAATTCGCAAAGCCTCCCAGCGCCCCCCACCCCCGCCTGGGTCTAGCCCAGTGTTGGGTGGCTCCCAAATGAGTATGGGTTCTGGGACAAGCAGCAACTTGTCCATTAGAACATGTTGGGTTCTGACATCTGACAGGGCGTGTGACATCAGGCGAGTGCATGAGGAGCTTCAGTCGTCCTCTGGTCTGTGGAATGGGTCTCATAGATAATCCACAGCACTGTTAGGCCAGATGAAGAAACTGTCAGCTTTGGAGATGACTCTGGCACCAGTGTAGGTGTGCATCAATTACCAGCATCCTCTGCTCTGGGGACTGGAACTCGAGGTCAGCAACACCCCATGACGCTGGGCTCAGGCACAGGCATCAGTGTCCAGCTTGGGTTGTCCCTCCTCCCTGCTTCTAACCCCTCATTCTCAAAATCACAAATGTGAACAAAGCCCAGCATCACCCTCCTCCATCACATATGTTAACCCCAGACTCCAGGGGCAGGAGGGTCAAAGGAAAGACTCCTGGACCAGCATGGAGGCCATGAGGGTGGAAGGGGATACCAGAGTAAGCCCAGGATTATCCAAAGTTTCTCTATGTGAATTTAAAATCACACTGTTCCCCACAAACAGCCTTTCTGTTGTTTTATACATCTCGTTCTCATCCTCTCCACCCCTGTCTCTCAGTGAACCATGGCTCCTGTTTGCATGCAGCTAGAGTTCAGGTACCTTCTTTCCCACAATTCCTTTCCCATTTCTGGGGCTCTGGATTTGCTGAGAGTAAGACAAAGATGCCAAGAGCAGATGCTATGCTGCAAGCATTTCCATTCCTGGGGCCCCTGTGAGTGAGCATAGGATGGGGGAGGGGAGTTAGCTGAGGGAAAGCAATGGAGGGAAAGATAGAAACACTGAGGCAGAGCCAGAAGCAGGGAAAGACGCTATGGGCCATCCAGGACCTTTAAAACTGCCTAACTCTGTTCCCGTCAGGAAGCAGAGGCTGTGTAAGAACCCATACCTAAGATCGAGTGACACACACTAAGGGTGACCAAGAGTTGATATAAATATCGCACTGGAATGTTCCTTTAGAGTTTAGGAACAGCTCAAAGTGACAAGGAGTCAACTTAGGGAAGATTAACTCCCCACCACCACCCCCTTTCTAAATTGTAGAAATCTAAATTTCACCTTCATTTTTATCTTTCCGTACTTCTTGAAAAGTAAAAATTACTTCCTTCAGGTAACGTTGGTGTTAATAATGGGCTTTCACAGGGGCAGGCGTGGTCATCTTTTCCCTCCTGCTCCAAAGAAGGGAGAAAGAGAAGGGCATCCTCAGGAAGGAACAGAAGCATCTTGGGAAAATCACCTTACTAGCAGGCTGTGGTGATGAGAGAGCCCTCTGCTTCCCAGGGCTGTCTGCCGTCCTTCCTGTCAGCCTGCTCCAGTTGCTTCCTCTGCATCTTCACTTGTGCACACCTCCCCCATCCTTGCAGAAGGTCAAGGCTGTGGCAAGTCCAGGGCATACACTGTTCTTGCCCTGGCCTGCTCCTTCTTCAAGACCTTGCACCATGACTAACTGAGAAATCAGGTCCCAGTCAGTCACCCATGCCGCACTCCCTGCTCCCTTCCCAGAATTCCTGGGACATGGAAGAAGCCTATCTCATGCACATGTACCCTTCTCATAGCGATGCATCTAGCAACACACTGGCAATCTGGGACTCTTATCTGAACCAACCTGCACAAACATACCACTCCAAACAATAGATTAAGATTCTCCTCCCCATGGCAACTAAAGAAACTCCCTTTTATGGTTAGTTTCTATTCAAATACATTTTTTAAAACATACCTGGGTACGGAAGGCAATAGGCAATTCATCCTAGACCATCTTTGAGTGTATAGGCAATATCTTAGTTACTTTCTATTGCTGTGACCAACACTATTACCAAGGATATACGTGTGTGTGTGTGTGTGTGTGTGTGTGTGTGGTTTCAGGGGGTTAGAGTCCATGATGGTGGAGCAAAGGCATAGTGGTGGCAGGAACAGCTAAGAACTTATATTTTGAACCGAGAGAGAGAGAGAGAGAGAGAGAGAGAGAGAGAGAGAGAGAGAGAGAGAGAGATGAGAATGAGAAACTGGGAATGACAGAGGATTTTGAAATCCCCAAAGCCTGTCCCCAGTGACACAATCTTCTCCAACAAGGTCACACCTGCTAATCCTTCCTAAAACAGTTCCACCAACCAGGGACCAACTATTCAAACATATGAACCTATGGAGGCTATTCTCATTCAAACCAACACAGGCAGGAAGCAAAATGTCTACTCTGAAAGAACTTTTAGAGGAAGAAAACCCTGTTTACCATTTTATGTCCATGGACATCCCTATTGTACTAGTATATGGTTGAAATAAGATGCATAGTGGGAAGGGGACCGGCAGGAGCAAAACATTGCATGTCCAAATCTGTCCATCAAAACGGGAATCACCCCCATGATGCCCCTTAGTAAATAAACTCCTCCTGAATTCCATAGAGTGAAGCCCCAAACAGTAATCAGGACCCGTGAGTGCCTTCACTCACGTGGCCTGATGTCACTCTTGCTGGCATATCCTTTTCTTAACCATATTATCGCTTTGCTTTGGATAAAATTTCCCTGCAAATCTGTTTGCATTCACTTCAGTTTCTTGAATAAGACACAAAGAACCTGGAAATGCACAGCCCAGATGCTTAGTGGTTTTAAAGAAACAACCCCTTGAAACTGGAAGAATAAACTAGTGTTCACCGAGGCAACAGCTTTAGATGATTAGGGTCTCAAAAGCTATCCCTCCATGCCTTGCTTTTCTTTAAGTCACACAGGTATAGTTTTCAAAATAGGTATATTTTTTGTTGATGCTTTCTTCACATAGATCGCCATTCATACACGACCTGGCTGGGAGCAGAAGGCCTGCCCAAATGGCATTCTAAGAAGAAGTTGCAACAGTGCCCTGTGCAGAAGTTGGGCCCCTGCAGAAATGCAAGGGACTAACACTGGTGAGAAGGCAGGACAGTGGGACAAAAAGAAGACATGGTGTACCTGGCTGGAGCTGGAGTGGGGACAGGGGACTGTCAAAACAGAGCTGACCTTGTACTGGGATGAGCCACTGCTAGGACCAGGAATGAAGGTAGGAACAAGAATCATGGTGGCCAGGATCAGCTTCTCCCTCCTCTGGACTCAGCCAATTGATCTGACCTCAGAGGGTAAAAAAATGTGAAGTGTGTGTATAACTGAGCTTCTACTGCACACACACACACACACACACACAGAGAGAGAGAGAGAGAGAGAGAGAGAGAGAGAGAGAGAGAGAGAGAGAGAGAGAGAGAGAGAGAAGGCAGAGGGTGACTGAGGATGGCAGGGATGAAGACAATCAGATAAAGCTTTAAAGCATGGTTGATGGGAAAACCTGCCTCCTCATCTGTCAGTGTTTCATGCCTCTCAAAAATCTAGCTGTCAAGGCTAAGAAACTATCACATGCATCCATGTTGACTTAGTGGGAGGTAGCACCTGTATAAGAAGAGAAGCAATCACTGATTGAGATGTCAATAGGCAGAGATGATAAGGATGGTGACAAACAGACAGAGTGGTGGGTGATCATGGGTTAGTGGAGGAGGGACGGACAGACGGATGGACAGACGGACAGATGGATGGATGGATGGATGGATGGATGGATGGATGGATGGATGGATGGATACACAGCTTGTAGATGTGAAATGGGGGGAGTGAGAAGTATATGATGGCAAAATGATAAAACCAACAGTGTTTAATGTCTAGACCTTTCTACTTAACTCTGCTTGTAAAAGCCCCAAGTTAGGACCAAGTTAGGACCTTATCTGTGTTTTAACACACTCCTGCAGAGAAAACAATTGGGCTACACTTTTATGAACCTTGCCACAATCAACATAGGAGGACAGGCCATTTCTTTTCGCGTGCGTGCGTGCGTGCGTGCGTGTGTGTGTGTGTGTGTGTGTGTGTGTGTGTGTGTGTGTGTGTGTTTAAGTTTGTTTATTATTGTTACTGAAACCATTCTCACTCCCACAAATGTGACCTTAATTCACCATCAAGCTCCTGGGAGCCCTAACAGGACCAGGCAGTCCCGGGGAGTATTCTGGGAGTGAGGCCCTTCCTCCCAGCCTCACTAGAGGAGGAACAGGTGCAAGCTCTTGCCTCTTTCCATGCACATAGCTCAGATTTAATCAGGCCCGTGCTGTTAACATTTGAGTGATAAAATTATTACTGAGGTCAGGGTGGTGGTGGCGCATGCCTTTAATCCCAGCACTCCAGAAGCAGAGGCAGGCGGATCTCTGTGAGTTCGAGGCCAGCCTGGTCTCCAGAGCTAGTGCCAGGATAGGCTCCAAAGCTACACAGAGAAACTCTGTCTCGAAAAAAAAAATGTTACTGAGTACTGGGTACCAATATAGTTCCATGTCTTCTTCTGGCCTTGACTGAGAAAAGCGCTGGGTTTAAAAACTCATTTTAACGAGGCTGAGCACTGTATAAACTCTGCACAGGTGAGCAGGCAGGGTTTTGCAGGTTCTAATCTGTAGCCCACATGTGTACCAAGCAGGCAGATCTCTTTCTCTTTCTTACTTCTACGTTATATTTCACTTCAGCATATCAACAAGAAAGTAACAAGACATACCAATAAACTCCTTTGCAAATATAATGACCACACACACATCAACTCCAAGCTAATGCACAGATTGTTTTCAAAATGTTTTTTTCCTTCTTTTTTCTGCCCTGAGCAGGCAAACAAATAAATATTGAGTGTGCCAGGAAGCTGCTTTACTACTGTAACACAGCTACATCACCAGGGAGCCCACCCGACATGAGTGAGGACTCACGAGAATGCAATGCTGGAGCTGTCCCAGCAACAGTCCCAGCATCACTTTCTTTGTGCAGCTTGGCAGGTCAGAGTATCCACCCCCAGGAACTGTTCACCCCCTTTATACTGTGGGTAGGGGACCCCAAGGACCTCCTAATAAAAGTTTCTTTTCTTTCCAGATAGGTGACCCTTTGTTTACCACCTGAGGCTGGTGAGTGCCCCCTTCTTCCTGAGGCAATGGTCCACTTTGGAGAGAATGTTGAGATTCATAGAAACACATCGTACAACAGATGGGAAGACTGCCTAGGTGGTGTCATGGAAGAAAAGGAACAGACTGGCATCAAAGAAAAACATTCGCCCAAGATATGTGGTGCAAATGGGTGACTTTGATTAACATGGAGAGGCTGCCATGGAGTCCTTGCCAGAGAGCGTATTTCTGTAGAATTATGGGACAAGAGTTACTGATGATGGATTAAAGTTCTGGCCCCCAGGAATCTTACAAGCTAGCATTGTAAGAGCCATGGGGTCCTCAGAGAGAATTAGTCTTAGAGTTTCAGCACCAAGTATATTGCTATACTTCTGATAGGCAACAGGTGAGTCTGATCATGAGCCCAAAGACAGCTGCCCATGATACAAATCAAGGGTGGAGTCTCTCCAGTATTTTGTGCTCTCACACACAATAGCTTGCTACTATTTTGACATTCCTAGACATTCATTAAGGGGATATCTCATAGTATTCACTTGACTAAATCATGGAAGCCCGGTGTGCTCTAATAAGACAACAGCCCTTGAGATGGGCTTCCTTCTAAAATCCGGAAGTTCTGGTGGAGGAGGGGATCCTGTCATAAGAAGCTCGCCTTCTTGCATCAGGATTCTTACAGTGGCTCCCTCTCGCTGGCCTCACACCTGCCACACTTCCCCTGAGTGCTTACCTCAGACCTCCGCTCCAGTGTCTTCTCTCTACTCCTTTAGCAACAGATCCCAAACACAGGCTGCCCTCCAGCTCCCTTCTGAAATCTCAGCACACAGGGCCAAGGTCTAGACCCAGAGCCTAACAACACTGCCTCCTGGTAGCCAGCTTGGAGCTCTGCATACGTTACAGGGTTATCAGTAACTCCAGGTCTACAGCTGAGCTTCTTACATTTTTGACCAACTTTTCATCGTAGACAGTTTTATGTGACCCCACCAAAATCACCACCACCAGAATATAGGCATATGAAATTGGTATACAGATTAAACATTTTAATGATAACAAATCATAAATTTATTTTTAGCCAGGCATGGTGGCTCAAGCTCATACTCCCAGCACTTGGGAGAGTCACTGTGGGTGTGTGGGTGTTTGGGTACTAGGGCTACAGAGCAATGTCCAGGACAGTCTGATCTAGAGCGACTAGTCCAGGACTAGCTTGTCTCAAAACAATAAGGAAAAGTAATTTTTATTTTAAAACAGTTCTTTGCCATACACATGATTTTAACATTTAATAAAAAGTCAAATCTGCACACGGATGAGAGATGTACTTATTTATTTTTACATGAAGAATTGTATCTTAGCTGAGTATTCGATGTTATAGGAGACAGGATATCATTAGCATTTTAGAGTTGATAGATACTCGGGGTTTATAATTGCCAGTGTGAAAAACGCCGCTTCACATAAATACGTAGCACATAATGGCAGAAGTATGCTTAGGGCCATTTCAGAAATTGCTGGGAATGCTGTTCTAATCCCAGCCAAAATTCACTGAAAGATTCTTTTTAATGAAACTCAAGTCAGCAACTCAAACAATTTTGAAAAAGTCAAACACAAAACTATCATAGAATCTGAAACTCTATAATTTGATATGGATATGCTGAGAAACGACGGCAGGAAGATATCCAAGTATTTATTTTCCAAGTTTAAACCATTATGTTTCTGTAAGAGCAGAAAGCTTTTAAGTACAGTCAAAGCATGGCAGTTCAAAGCCTAGGACAGGCCCAGTCTAAGCCAAGGTGTCTCAGGCAGTGTCCGCTGTGTTTCCATGATGCTGCACCATGCACAGGGCAAAGTGTTCATGTTGTGTGTTGGAGGCCAAGGCTGCAAGAAGTCACGTGATACAGCATGAGTGTGGACTGTCAAAGATACCTCAGGTTCATTACATACTTCATTTTGAATTAATTTTTGCTCACTATGTATGCATTCAGCATTCTTTCACTATGACAAAAATGTTAACAACCTTTCTGTTCAATTTTCTGACCCTGTCAGGGTTCATGAGCCACAGTTCTAGAAGCCATGATTGACATCATCCCATAGTGGGAACTGTCCTCCCTCTTTGCAAATAAAGGTGAGTGGAGGGAAACCATGAGTCTCCCTGGGCCTCCCCGACATCCAGCAATGCTGCGCCCCCCAGACCCTGTCACAAAGATCTGTGCATCTGTACTCTCCTTCCTCCATCTCCAGGAGGGTCTAGGACAAGATGAAGTCATAATTTACTTGATTCACACCAGGAAAACTCTATGCAGATAACTTTAAAAGCATTGCATGAGCAGGAGAAAAAGTCATCACAAAGGAAATTTCTAACTCTACTGGCAACTCTTGAAGTTTATTAAACACGATTTAACTTCTGGGTGTTTCCAATACTTCCCCTGACTCCTTTGCCATCCAAAGTGCCTCTCCTTCCTTCCCTTCATACTGACATCTTTCATCCCACACCTACGTCGTAGAGCAAAAGTGATATTCTCCTCCCAGCCACCCCAACCCACCCCACCCCACCCCATGCCACACTGACCCCTTTATTCTTTATCTTAAACAAAATTCCATGTGCTTTGTTCTTTCTTCCTCTGGATCTAGCCCAGATCATCACATTTTTCCCTTGCTCCTATAATGTCCCTGTGCACCTGCCTCTGCCTGCAAGACCTTCTGCAGGTGAAAATGGAAGGAGTCCACCTGAAAGAGTCAGACAGGGCCAGTCAAGGAGTAGGGCTGCAGATGGCTACAGCTGTAATCCACATGATGGAAGGAGAGAACTGGATCCCACACATTATCCTCTGACCAGACTTGTGCCATGACACATGCAGACTTATACACACACACACAGCACACACACATACCACACACACACACACACCACACACCACACACACACCACACACACACACACACACACACACACACACACACACACACACACACACACACACCACACACACACCATACACACACACACACACACACACATACACACACACACACACACCATACACACACACACACCATACACACACACACACCATACACACACACACACACACACACACACAACACACACACACACACACCACACACACACACACATACCACACACACACACACCACACACACACACCACACACACACATACACACACACACACACACACCATACACACACACACACACACACACACACACACATACACACACACACACATACACACACACACACACACACCACACACACACACACACACACCACACACACACACCACACACACATACACACACACACACCACACACACCACACACACATACCACACACACACACACCACACACCACACACACACACTACACACACACCATACACACACACACACACACACACACACCACACACACACACACACCACACACACACACACACCACAGCACAAATGAAGATAATTTCTAAAATTAAGAATTTATTCTCTACCCACCATCACAAAAAGACTAAGACGAATGAAAGACAGACAGAGGCAGTGATATAAAGAAATAAGGAAAGGCATGCTGGATATGAGGCTGAAAGAAAGCTTATAATGTCCCAGGGCCACACCAAGGCTCCCAGCTCTGATCCTGGGAAGACAGCATTGTGTGGGTTACTGGGGTGTGCCAAAACTCCCCACTGAGGACAAAGAGATCTTAACCTACATGGTTATGCTCATCTAACCTGAATGAGAATTCTAAGCAAGTAAGTTATAATAAAATAAATGTGTTTAAGGTTGCTCTTCCAGTACTACAGAGCCAAGGTTCAGAGCAAAACTGGCTGCTTAGAGGCATGTATCAAGCAGAGCTCTCTGACAGGGACAAGACAACCATAAACCTAGATGAAAGACGATTCAATCCCACTCAGCCCAAGGCTTAGAAAGCATCATTGATTGCCCCCTCAATTTTAATAATGTTGAAAATTCACAATAGTCGCCATGAGACTTGAGTGAGAGCATAAGTGAACAGGCACTCAATGAAGCACTCTACGGTAATTATCAGGAAGCAACGTGTGCCAGGAAACCACCGACATTTCACCTTGCCGAAAATCACGCTTTCATGATGGCTCAGTCGCTCTTACGGAGCCTTAGTTTTCATACATGGAAACTCATACGTCACAAGCATCTACATAACTACATACCTAGAAAAATACAATCGAGAGTCTCGCAGTGCCCCAAAAGGAATCTCTTTCTCTTACTTAACTCCACCTGTTTGTATCACCAAAATTTGCACTGTTGTAAGAACTTGGTTTGAATAGAAGTTGTGTGATGCATATCCCTGGTGTCTGTTTTCCTCCATTTGAAGCTTTATATGGATGTACCATAATGTACTGACCCTGCACCTTCTGAAGGAAATGCTTTTTATTGTTCTCTAGGGCCTTCCATTTATTTGCACCTCTTATGAGTAAATTCCAACTGTAAAATTGGCCATATCATAGAGGTTTATTTATACAAAACCGTCATGTCACTTGTCCCAGGGATTGGAGCATTTCATGCAAGCCTGTTGACCTTTGCTTCTGGTGGGTATTTCCATTGCAGCCTTTCAAGATATGAGCTAATTTCACAATGTTGTTTTAAAGTCCCTTTATCTATTGGATAATGAGGTATGCACTGAGCACCCATACTTCATTTTTGTTAATTATTGAAATCTTTGTCTACTGGTTATTTTATTCCTAGATTGTTCTATCATTCTTTTTCCCTGTGAGATGTGCCATATACTCTGGATGCAAGCCACTTCTCAGACATGTGGTGATGGCTCATCTTGGCCATCAGTTTAACACATCTGTGAAGAAGGAGGCTAATGAGGAACTGACATCATCACGATTGGCACATGAGCAAGCCTCTGGGCACACAGCGAGGGTGGGGTCATACATGTTCCACCACCCACATGTGGTGTTTCTTCTTTCCTTGCACTCTGCGGTTCCCAGAGGCTGAATTGAGGTCTTAAGTCTTTACAGTCAGCACCTTTACCTGCTGGGTCATTTGGTCAGCCCAGTTAGTGGTTTTAATGCCTTTTTGTAAGTAATCTTTGCCTCTTCTTGAGTTATGAACGATTGTTCCAATTGCTCCTCTAAAAACAAGGTTCTAGCTATATCCCAGATCTGTAACCACAATGAATTCACTGTTTCCTGTGGAACAATGTAAGAATAAAGGCTCACATATGTCACATAGCCTCATGTAATTTCCCAGCATGCCCTGTGGGGAGCTCATCTTAGGCCACTAATTGCAGTGATTCTCTGGGACCACATTGACCGCTCTTTCTCCACTGACCTGTAGTCTCTGACCCTTTCATTTACATTTATAACATGGTACTGAAATCACAGGCTGCCAGTCAAGTTTTGATCATGTTTCTAAAACTTTTACATCCATACCAATTTTATAAGCATCTTAAGATTTCTAGAAAAAATATGCCTGCTGTGATTCTGATTCTGATTATATCAATCTATATGTCAGTTAAGGGAGAATTGTTATTTTAACAACATATTGGCTCTTTGTTTGTTTATTTTAGTTGAGAGATTGGCATTACCAGCGAAAGCTGTTCATATTTCATAATCAACTTCATGATACCTACAAAATAATAACAATATACCCTTCAAGTTTTCTGATATTGATTCTGCTTTATTTCTTCTTGATCAATACATTGGGGTTTACAGATTGTATTAATATTTTTACATAACTCCTCTTTATTTTGATCTTCTCTGATCTTTCTGCTCTCATCATTGTTGTTTTCACAAATATTTATTTTAGAGTTTAATTTTTTCAGAGCTTCTAAATTTGTAAGCTTATGTATGAAAAGAGGAGAAGTCAAAGATACAGGAGAACTCTACATTCGTGTTTCAGATGCAGATCATGAATTTCACTATATCCCTTTCTTTCCCTATAATTAACTTCAAAATATTCTGCATTTTTTGTTTTTTATTTTTTATATATTTGAATTACAAACAAGATTGAATTACATGACCATCCCATTTCCCTTCTCCCTCCCTTCCTCCTCTACCACCCCCCAACTAAAATCCTACCTGTCATATGTCCTTTCTTCTAATCTACACCTGACTCAAAATTTCTGCTCCCTCATGACCTCTGCATCCTTCCTTTTCTTCCCTTCTCACTCTCGTAGCTTCCTCCCCCCTCTTCCCATGTTCTCAATTTGCTCAGGGGATGGTGACCCTTTCCCCTTCTCCAGGGGACAAAGTTTGTCTCTTTTAAGGTCTTCCTTGTTTACTAGTTTCTCTGGCAGTGTGGATTGTAGGCTGGTAATCCCTTACTCTATGTCTAAAATCCACAAATGACTGAGTACATATCATGCTTGTCTTTTTGTGACTGGGTTACCTCACTCAGAATGGTTTCTTCTAGTCCCATCCATTTTCCTGCAAATTTCAAGATTCCATTGTTTTTTTTCTGCTGAGTAGTACTCCATTGTGTAAATGTACCACATTTTCTCCATCCATCCCTTGGTTGAGGGGCCTCTAGGCTTGTTGCTGCTCAGAGTCATCTGACACAAGCAACCTGCATGCCAGACCGAGTTTGGTGGCGAGATCCGACACACCGAGGAGGCCCAGTGACAGCTCTGCCTCCAACTGCCGGCCCAGCACGCCTGAACACTGTCGACGCCCAAGTAACAGTGACACCTCCATCCACGAGAAGAGGACCGACATCAGAGTATTGGATCTGTTTGCATCAACCAGAAGAGAACCTTGGTCCCACACCCACCAGGAGAACAAGAAACTCCTGCTACACCCACCAAAAGAAAGGATGAGAAGAGGACAAGGTAAAAGCACATCCAACAACAGAAAACCCAATATGACACCACCGAAGACTAGGAACCATAGACCAGTAAGGCCTCAACATCACGATGCAGATGAAGCATCTTCATGAAAATGATAGAGGACCTCAAAGAGGACATAGTCTGCATTTTTATATGGATTTGATTCACAAATTTTTGTTGCATAATTTCCTAGTTTTTTAGTTTTTTTTTTTTATATTCTGTATTGTTACTGGGTTCTAGCGTTTGTCAACAGGGCACTTTGTGTGGTGCCACTTCCTTGAAACCGAGAACTATTTCATGGTCTGTATCATAAATGTCTATAAATACACACTTTTATTTTTAATATCTAACATGGTATTTATATTATTAGTATTATTTCAGTTTGCAAATAAGAACTGTATTCATGTGTGGTGTTTTCTGTGTGCTGCCTATGAAAGTTGAGTCAAATAGACTGATAACAATGTTCAAATTTTCTACATACTTTTATAATTTTAATAAGTTACAAGTGAATTATTAATTCTTTTACAGAGAGAATTCTAAGCTGATTAGAGATTTAGTGCAGCTTCGTCTCCGTTGGCACCCGCATCACAGGTTTGGAAGCTGCATGTGAACGTAAGCTGCCGTGTCAATCCCAGAACTTCCACCCTTACAGTTTTCATTCTCTGCTGGAATTCCCGTCTGCTCCCGCACGCTGCTCACTTTTCCTGCCACATCTCATGTCACATTTGTCATGGTTATTTCATGTGTAGCCCAGAGTTGCTCATTTGGTAGTCTGTAACTCTGGATCTGATTCCACTGGAAACTTTCTGCTGCTGGGTCTCACTCATGCTATTGACTCTTTCTAGTCTCTATATCTGTTTAAAACCCTATTCCAAGTAACACAGAAATTAGGAACTACATAGAGAGTGCACTCCCCGACTAAGAGTGGGAGCTGAATCAAATAGCCCCATGGTTGGCTAAGCTGTGGCTTCATTGTACCTTTTATCAAACCTAGTTCACCACTGTGCAGGATGGAGAGTCCCATTCAAACCAAGGCTTAAACCTCAGAGGTGGAAATTCTGGGTCTCTCTATGCTTCTTAGGACAATAGCTACAGAGGCTACTGGTCAGGCTTTAGCCTGCTCTTCTTCGATTGTCAGCTAAAGCCCTGTTGTGCTTTAGCTAAATTCCTTGTCCATTCTCCTGCCGCTACCACAAGCCTTCAGCAGGGGCCTTTCTAGGCACTCCAGAAAGACCGTGTGATCTTGATATGCTGACCAGTTCACCTTTGGGTATCGACCATGTGCATAGTGAGAGCCCTTAAGAATAATTTTGTGAGCTGGGTGCTGGTGGCGCACACCTTTAATCCCAGCACTCGAGAGGCAGAGACAGGTGGATCTCTGTGAGTTTGAGACCAGCCTGGTCTACAAGAGCTAGTTCCAGGATAGCCTCCAAAGTCACAGAGAAACCCTGTCTCGGGGAAAAAAAAAAAAAAAGAATGATTTTGTGGATGGGTGTGGACTGACTCAGTTGACTGGAGAACCTTAGGGATTCCAAATCCGACTGTGTGTAGCAGCTGAAAGACCTTCTTTAATCTTTGGTCATAGAAATCATGCCAGGTAGCAGGATGAAAATAAACCATCAAGGGCATAAGATGAGCCGTGGCCCTGCTTTTCTAGGAAGATTTCTCTCACTGAGATTTAATAATCTCAGTGATTATCAACATTTGAATATACTTAGTCTGGAGAAATGGCTCAGCAGTTGAAAATGCTTCCTGCTCTTGTAGGGGGCCAGAGTTAGGTTCCCAGTACCCATGGTGGGCAACTCACAACCACTTCTAACTCCATCCTTGTGGATGTATTAATCTTTTCTGAGTTCCACCAGCAACTGCATTCATTGGCAGTCATGTGTACACACACACACACACACACACACACACACACACACACACACACACACACACACACACACACTCAAAAATGAAAAACAAACCAAGAAAGACTGCATCATGGGAAGGGAAACTAGGGCAGGGTCTACATTTGTCAGGGAGGCAGCACCCAGTGGAAGCTCAGGAAAAGCCTTTACGAAGGATGCCACTTGATGTCAGACCACGTAAGGAGGAGTTGCTGTTCAAACACTGAATTCAGTGCTCTCTAGACAGGGCTATTATAATTGTAAGGCTTAGAAGAGGAAGTGAACATGCTATGTTCAAGAAACATAAAGAAAGATTGTTTACAGTCCAGTGGAGAGCAGAGGTGAGGCCAGTAGTGTGGACTGCAGGAGCCTCCACATCTGCTATCCCCAAGGCCCTGAGGAGGAGCTGGCAATTCTCCACATGCAATGATAGTCTGGGAGGAGCTCAATGAAAGCTAAGACTTCTCCTGTAAGTCATCTTTTGTTTTTCTGTTGCTGTGATAAGACATCCTGACAAAAGCGATTTAAGAGAGAAAGGGCTTACCTGCTAGGGTCAGCTGATTGTGTTGCACCTACAATCAGGGAGCAGACAGCTATGAACAAATGCTTGATCTCAGCTCACTTCCTCTCTTTTATACAGTTCCTAACCCAGCCTAGGGAATGGTGCCACTCACAAAACAGGCAACTCTTCCCACCTCATTAACCTAGTCAATACAATCTCCCACAGACCTCAGGTGCCAGATGTCATTTGATTGACAATTGACACCAACCATCACATAAATGGGGGACAATGTTTGGGAAAATGTGTGAAGTCCTAGCATTCTTGAGTCAAATTACTGATGTACTATTTCAAGAAATCTCAGGGTGAGTTTCATTTTATCTTAAAGTAAATTAATTTTTAAGTAAATAATTCTTTAACTTTCCCAAAACTACAGTTTTCTATGGGGTTATGTGGCAACTTGTTTCTTTTGTGTAAAGCATTATACTTGAATTCAGCATGACTTCAAGGAGTGTTTCCGTTTTGTTCATCATTTGTTGTGGATGACAGCAATGTGGGTATTATTACAAGGTAGTAGAGTCTGGACCACTAAAGAAATTTACAAGTCAGAAAGCATTTCCTTGTTAACAGAAAGGTCTATATTAGGTTTCAAAACTCAGTCGTGGGACATAACAGAGAAATGGGCCATCAACAGAGGCACCTGAAGCCTCCAGCCTTCCAGGCAGTAAGTACAATGTGTGGTGACTCTAGCGTTAAATGAAGTCTCAGCCACATGAAAGACATACCATTCCCAAATAATGGGAGAGGTCGTGCACTCTATTTTGCCCAGACTCCATCTGGAGTAAGGACTAATTAGAGAGCCAGTGTAATGGGAAGACTGGAAATGGTGCCTCTGGGGAGAGGTGAAGGAAATTGGCTCTCAATTGAACTCAGGAAGAGACAGCCAGAGGAAATTGGATTGTTGTCTTCAAATGTATCCAGGGAAGCCACACATGCTACCTCATTCGAATCTTCTCTAAATCCATCGTGGCACCCTTGACCCACGGGTGGCACAGAACCTTCATGATTCTCCTCTAATCTCATTCCAGTGTAAAATCTGTTTCAGAGTACAACTTCTCAAAAACTCTTTGCCAGTGATGGGACTTACTGGCAAGGAAAACTTGAGGGGCAAGATCCAATGGTGGGCTTTCTTCTTCTAGTCTGGCAGTCATAGCAGGACCAGCACAAAGCAATGCTACTGGGTACAGGAGACAGTGTTACACAGACAGTCCTCTGAAAAGGTGCCTGCACTTGGAGAGGCCACCAGGAATCCCTGATATCCAAGAAAGGCTCTGAGTCAGCCAGATGCCAAAGGTTCCATGAGTGAGGAAAGTTCTTGCTCAATATAAAGATGATGAAAAAGACAATGCTGACAGCCAAAGCAGGAACGGCACAGTCTTTAATAGTACTGAACTCTAAATGTGCAACTGGCGACAAGCTAGCTCTTCATACTCTGATCCCCACATTGTCTATGCAGGGTTTCAAGGGTTGTGCCATTTTGGACATGAAGAAACCAGGGAGTGGAAGGCTTAGGGCATGCCTGGCACATAGGGGAACAAACATCAGACTCTGGATCCAACACTAAAGATTGGGCTGTTTACCACTACAGTCTGGACCCAGGTGAGACCCATGAGGAATGGATGAAGACAAGAGCTTCATGAGGTGGAGCAGCTAAGAGCCCCACTCACTCCACAGTGAAGACACCGCCAGTGAACCCCCATTGAAGTAGACACTCTAAAACCAGGGGAGGTTAAAAATGTATTTGTCTTCCCTAGGAAAAAAAACCCATAGACTTCAGCTGTAACCACCAGTTAGGGCTTGAGCCAATCTCAAAGCCATTCGAGACTGTGGGCCCCAGACAGTTATTAACCCCATTATCCACAGTGGGTATGTTTCCAGAGCTCAGTGGATGCCTAAAGCCATGGATGGCCGAACAATGAATGAGAATCCAGTCTTCTGAGACAATGGCTGATGCTGTGGCAGAGGTGCAGGGATTGAGTGAGAGTATTTCCCATTCTCAGCCTCCTGTAGTACACTGACACCCCACATGTGGGCATCCCATCCATGTCCTCTATCCTAGAACCTGGGGGCCTGAGGTGCTTTTGGAACAAGTCACCTCACTTATGACCAAAAGATGTCAGGAAAGCGTGGGGAAGTCTGAACATGTATGTGCTGCTCACCCCAATTCAGAAAAGAGGTAATCTTCCTAAAGGCATCCAAGGTTTTCAGGTGCCCAAAGATGTCACAACTTCAGGTGTGTGACAAGTATTATTTTTGCAGCCGCTGTGCTCATTGCTGATTTAGCCAAAGTTCACCAATAGATTGGCCACATTTTAAATGAAGCCACCTGGTTGCTTTGGCAATATGCACTTTTGTGGCCACATATAAGTTTGTTTTTATCATTAACTTTTTAGGTTAACATACAACGCAATGTTCTCTAATCTCAGAAGAACAAACAGTGCACGCTCTCCCTCGTCTTCAGACCTTAGCCTGTAGTATATACATGTATGTGTTTTAGACAAAGGTATGCGTGGGTGTGGTGTAACACTAGAAAGGAAACCCCAACGATGTTGGAGATGCCAGAGCCGTGGGAAACCTGCCAAGGAGAGCTGCTAACAGAGAATGGGACCAGCCCAAGAGAGAGAAGTATGATGCAGTCAGCAGAGTTGAAAACATTTGGAAATCTGAAGCTCATACATGGAGATGCAGAGTTTGGCGCTTGCCCAGCTGTTCTTTGGTCTTGCTTTGGTCCAGTATTTGCTCACTCTGCTCCCTTCCCTATCTTTTGGAATGGAATTGAATATCCTGTGCTATTATTTGTTGAAAGTGTGTGATATTTTTTGTTTTGATTTAATAGGTGATTAAAGTTGAGAGATTGCATAAACCTCAGAAGAGGCTTTGAAATCTGAACTTCTAAACACTGTTATAGACCTGGGGAGTTTTAAAGTTGGTCTCAATGCATTTCTACATTATGGTATGGCTACAAGCCTATGAGGTCAGGGAGTGTGATGTGATGGTTTGAACAGGTATGGCTCCCGTAGATTCATGTGTCTGAACACTTGGCCCACAGAGGGTGACACCATTAGGACGTATGGCCTTGCAGGAGGAAGTGTGTCACTGTAGGAGTGGGCTTTGGGGTCTCATATGTTCAAGCTACATCCAGTGTGACACACAGTTTCCATCTGCGGCCTGCAGACCAAGATGTGGAACTCTGAGCTCCTTCTCCAGCACCATGTCTGCCTGCAAGCTGCCTTCTCCCATCATGACGATAATGAACTAAACCTCTGAAACTGTAAGCCAGTCCCAATTATATGTTTTCCTTTATAATTAAAAAAAAGCATTAGAAAGGAGAACAAGAATAGGTAAAATACTAGGAGATGAAAAAGGACTGAATGCAGGCAAAGGACACATAAAAGAGGATGCAAAGCTGATTGGTTCTGTTTGGTTTTAACTCTGTGATGGATGTGTTATTTTGGGGCGTGTGTGTGTGTGTGTGTGTGTGTGTGTGTGTGTGTGTGTGTGTGTGTCTGTTCTGTGTCTGTGTCTATGTTGGAAATATGCATAGAAATATAATTAATGATAAAACTATAAAATCCAAAGCAAAGCTCATAGCTTAGGAGTGGCTATTCTAACTGTATCGCTGAGATGAATGGACCTTGGGTCCAGCAGGCGCTTGTTTGAGTGGCCATGCTGCTCTCGCTGTGTGGTATTTTAATTTGCAAATTCCTTATAGTAAAGTGACTGTATGAATCATCTTGTCATGCCATCTTTCTATGTATGTATGTATGTATGTATGTATGTATGTATGTATGTATGTATGTATACACTGTTCTCACTCATTCCCCTCCCCCGTGCCCTCCTGTCCCTGTCTTCCATTTGGCTCCTCTCCTTCCCTGTGCTGGTTTCCGCTTTCAGTTTTCCTGGTGTATGAATTCCACCACCCTCTTTCCGACCTCCTTTAAGCTCTCATCTTCCCACATCGTGGTCCTTTTCTTCTGACTTGTGTTCTCTGCGCGCACGGAAATGTATACATTCACGTACACGCATGTGCACATATCTAGAACATATGGATTTGTGTAGCATCAGCGTGGGGGCCATCTCATGCATCTCTGGAGGCTCCAGGCTTAGCATCTGTGCTGCTGACGTGAGCTTGGTCACAGTGAACTGCATAGGAGTCCCTTATAAAGAGCTGGACTCGAAAGTATGTCACTGTCTTAGTGCTCCATCCATTTTCCCCAAAGAGACCCACACCAGCCATTGATAATAATCCTCTACTATGCCTTTTGTGCAACCACAATTAGTTGCTCTTAATTTTCAAAAGCAAGAAATTAGCTTTTCATTTTTTAAGTGGAAGGAATTGGAAAGGACTTCAAGATTGAAAATGACCTTGAGGGGCTGTATCATATAGAATGCAAGAAGGGCACCACTAACAAATGCAATTTCAAGAAAACTGCAGACCAAAATGGGTACCTCTGTTCTGTCAGTTTGCTCCTATCTTGATTTCCTGTTTGGTGAAGTGAGAAAGAAAAATTGAGAGTTAAAAGAAAGAAAGACAGAATTTGAGCAAAGTTTGACTGTGACAGTCAGGTGAATAGCAAAAGAGCTGAAGCAGAAAATACAGATTAAAACATGAAAAAAAATGTCAGCAGGCCCAGAATAAAATGGGAAACCCTTCAGCTCCATGTTTTAGCTTTTCAGTAATATTAATTACACATCAAAGATGCACTTGTACACATCAGTGTGTATGCATATGTCTCTGTGCGTGCATCTGTGTGTGTGTCTGTGTGTGTGTGTGTGTGTGTGTGTGTGTGTGTGTGTGTGTGTGTGTCTGTATCTCTTGTGTCTGTCTCTATCTCTTCTATATGTGTGTGTGCCTGTCTGTCTGTCTGTCTGTCTGTCTGTCTGTCTCTCTCTCTCTCCTCTCTCTCTCTCTCTCTCTCTCTCTCTCCTCTGTCTCTGTGTGTGTGTGTGTGTCTGTATCTCTCTCTTGTGTCTGTCTCTATCTCTTCTATATGTGTGTGTGTCTGTCTGTCTGTCTGTCTCTCTCTCTCTCTCTCTCTCTCTCTCTCTCTCTCTCTCTCTCTGTGTGTGTGTGTGTGTGTGTGTGTGTGTGTGTGTGTTTACATGTGTCTGTTCTTTGGTAGTCTGGCGCTGGCAGCTCACTTCATTCTGCTTGGACCTGCTCACTTGACAGATGAGAGTTCTGAGCCTAGAGATGTTTTAACACCTGCTCAAATTCTCTCTGCCCACCTGTGTTGGTCACGGGAGGGATTTTCTCTCAGCTGGTGTTCTGTCGTCGTCGTGCCTCCCCCCACTCACCCACCAGTCTGTGCCCTGCAATGTCCAGCTTTTCAGAAGACCTCCTCCCTGCTCCTGTGCTAGCACTGAACTGTGGACTTTCCTAGCTCCCATCCCATCTGCCACCAGGCCTCCTAAGCTACCGGATGGATGCTGCAAACACTGCTCTCCCACATACCAGTTACGTTTCCTTGCTGGCTTCTCTTTCTGCACCAGTAACTGGCACAGTGGCCAGTATCACAAAAGTTTATTCATATTAAGAGATTAGGAAAAGTGCAGATGCATCTATTATGTAAGCATTTGGTTGCTATTGTCATAGAGAATGGGGTTATGACCCTGTCTATACTGTCTAAGCTGGCCCATGGGCATTCCCTTTACCCTGCTGGCCCCATTGTCCTACAGCTCAGAACCTTCCCACGGCTACTCTCAGGGGGGAAATGTGATTCCTCACTGAGGACAGAACTAAGACAGTTAGGTTGCTTCAGCTCTCACCTGTTAAGCCACAGGAAACAGCAGTCCCCTGAGACACACAGAGCCAAAGAGTTCTTGAGCTCCCAGGGCCACCTCCTCTGGCTGGCTACCTGCCAGAGAAGAGGAAACGAGGCTAAACCCTATCTACCTACTGTGCTTGGATTTCTCTGTCTCCTACAAACACAATGGGATTTTATTCAGACGTAAAGAACAAGATTATGCTGTTTCCAAGAAAACAGATACAACTGGAGATGATCATGTTGAGTAAATTAGGTCAGGCAAAGAAAATAAATACAAATATCATGTTCTCTCTCATTTGTGGGTTCAAGATTGTGTGTGTGTGTGTGTGTGTGTGTGTGTGTGTGTGTGTGTGTGTGTGTACAGACAGACAGATTAGTCTGTACCTATGACATTGAATTAGGAGCAAAACTATCCATGAGACAAGGGGGATTAGGGGGACACAGTCAATTTACCTTATTGACTTGTATGTAAGTTTCCTTTAAAAATTTGGTATTCTACATAAATTGAAAACTAAAATTCAGTCCTCTAGTAAACATTGAAAACTCACTTATACCTAAGAGATAGCATGTAAATGCCACATAAAGAGACATGCTTGGCCTGAGGATATGGCCCAGTCAGTAAAGTGCTTGCCATGCAAGTATGGAGACCTGAGTTTGATCCTCCAGAAGCTGTGCTGCAATCCCAGCCCTAGACAGGCAGATGCAAGAGGATTCCTGGCCAGCCAGTCTAACTGTATCACTAAGCATAGGCTCAGTGAAAAAAAAACTATCTCAAAAACTAAGATGAAGACCTGCAGAAGACACACGCTCAGTTCTCAGCACCCATGTCAATGGCTCGTAATTTCCTGTAACTCCATCTCCAGGGGATCTGAACCCTCCTTCTGGTATCCCATGTATTCATATCCTATACACACACAGACATGCACACATACACATAAAGGAAAATAAATCTTTAGAATGTAAGATGATGCGTGGCTGAGGAAGACACATCAGCCTCTGACCTCTACACACGCACACATGAGCATCTGTGTGCTCACACATGACCATCTGACTTCTACACATGCACAAATGAGCATCTGTGTGCTCACACATGACCACATACATACCAGCACCTAGTAATGAAAATATTATCAGTCTTGTTTCCTGAATTCTTTTGACTTTATAGTTATAGTGGTAATTAGCATGTTATACTATGTAATTTGTTGGAGAAAATGAGAAAGCAGCTTACCGACTCCCACACATTAAACTTAACATTTTCCATCTACTTATTGCAGAGAGAAATGTTACATAGCATCTGCATCATATCAAATTAATGGGCTCTGCGACATCTCCAAAGATGTGGGAGAGGTACCGGGAGAGGAGGGCGTGGAAGTCAATGGAACGGTGCGCTGGCTCCATTGGCAGGGGAGAGCATCCCCGTCCTTAGGTGGCACGATGGATTTTTAACAGGAAGGAATTTCTATTCACTCGCTGATTGCTGGACTAGACAGAACAAATTTCCTTTCCTATCTTAAGCTCGCACCGCCACATAATTAAGGCAGGAGAAATAACCTGGAGGATCAGAAACAGTGCCGAGTGCAAAATTAGGCTGACTGGCTTCCCTCTATTGTTTTTGCCTTAACCCTGCCTCCTTAACCTCTGTCCCATGTCTTTGGTATCTCTAGCATTCCTACTTTAAGTCTGTATTTGCCAAGGCTGAGCACATTCTTTGTCCCCTAGACCCCACGGTGTGAGTCTGAAGTCTCTGAATGATTGTTCCAGTTTATATCACTGTTCTGGGTACCTTGGAACACATCTGAGAAAAGAGCCTCCAACATGACTCCCTCTCTTGTGCTCCTAAGTGTCTGGGTCAGTGATTCTGTCTCTATCCTGTTTTACTTACTCTGCAGCCATGCTTGGGAGATATAGTATGCCCACTGCTGTAAGGACTCAACAAAAAGTGACTGATGAGACAGGAAGGGAAACTTCAGAGAATGGAGGAACTCATCACAGAGAATGTCCTGGGGAGGGATCTTTCCATGACCTCACACACCAACTCTCCAGCCTCCCCCTCACCTCCACAATTATGTCCTAGAAAATACAAGGGGAGCAAAATTATAGGCTAATAGAAATGAACGGTATGGTGTATACCTGCAAGCGAGTCACCTCTCTCGGGTCTTCTGCTGTATATCAGAGTCTAGATGAGAAAACACAGCCACCTCTAGCTCTCATTGCTTTGATTTTACCACAGTGAGTCATGGGCATCTGTGACCAGCATGCTGTGACTCCTGAAGTCTGAAATGCACTCGAGTGGCTTCACTAAAGGCACATCTCTATGAGACTTAAGCCTCATTACCTAAGTGAAGGACTTAATTGAGCCGTGAGCTTTGGAAAGCATCTTGGTACCTCCTGTTACTCTTGGTTAGCACTGTCCTTCCATAGCCTGAGATTCCAACAGGCACATGGCCCTGAGCTCATTCTGAAGAGCTGTTCAGTTTTGACATGCAAACCTTCAAGCTAAGACACTGCCACCTGCCACTCTGCATGTGACACAGGCATCTTTTCTCCTGACGTGCCCTTCCTAAGGACTTCCTTCTAAAACACTGTGTCTATGCTGTTCTAAGAGGAACAACACAAATGAAAAGTGACTCCCATTTTCAGGATCACACAAAGTATGAAAAAAAACAGGACATTCTGACGAAGGCAGCGAGTGCCATCAGTGGCCAATGCCCAATCTAAGGTGCTAAGAAGGGTCAACCACCTAGTCACTCTCAGAAGTACAAAATACAGGATAGAAACTCTTTTGTTTTTACGATTTTTATTTTATTTTTAAATTACATGTACACATGTGTGCCTGTATGTGGTTTTATATATGTGAGTTCAGGTATGTACAGAAGCCAAAAGAAGATGGCAGAGCCCCTGGAGACAGAGTGGCAGGCTGTCATGAACTTATCTGATATGGGTGCTGGAATCAAACGCAACTACTCTAGAACAGCAGTTTTGACTCTTAACAATGGAGTCAGCTTTCTGGCCCTATATTTTTCATTTTAAAAGGATATTTTTTCAGTCCCACAATACCCCTAGCTTCATCTCAGGAGATGACACTGTCCTACCAAACAATTTTGCTTATGTAACAACTTGGGTCCCAGGAAGACATCACAGATAGTTTCCCCTTCAATCAAGAACACATTATTTATACAATGTAGAATGCAGTCTACAAATAACCTTTGCAAATGTAGCCATCATAACAGGAGCATATAGTGCTTTCTACTTCCTGCACTTCCTATGGCAAGCACAGAGTCTATACACTAAGCTACAGTGCACTTAAAGCTCCTGTAATAATAAGTTATGGAATGTGGGTCAAAGTTCCCAGGACTAGTCTTTTACTGATTAGTAAGGGAAATTGCTTGTTCTCCAAAATTCCAGTTTTCCTTTTTAAAAACATAGGTATAACACTATTCCCAGCAAGAATTTAATTTATGCGCCAAGTGGCACCATTGAATCTGACTTTTTTCCAGTTAGCATTCCAGGTCCTGAGTACAATGCCTTCTTCTTTAATGAACTCACATAAGCCACATGGAAAATGTAGTGTGAACGGTTGCTAGTTTCAATCCCAAGGTGTAGAAAGATCGAAAATCATCCCTTACATAAGAAAAACATCGAACAAAGTAAATCAATGATTTTAATGGTCTTCTCAGAGAACAGAGGTATCAGGCAGACACCTCCCAGATTCAGAAAGACAGATGCATATGGAAGGTCTAAACTGGGATCTGGTACCCAGTGTAGAAGCTTCTGGAACCACAGTGAATTTTCAAATGGCCATCTGGATGAGTCAGCTTGGCGCTGAGTTTGAACAGCAGGCGAGCAAGTTTCAGGGACAATAGTTTTTGGAAGTGAGGTGAGGCCATGCTTTCATGGGCTTTCCTTTCAGGAGCCCTACCAACCTCTCATGATGATGTTATGAAAGAGATGCACTCATGGGTCTGTCAGGAAGAGAAGAGTAAAGATTCAAAGACTAGCCCAAAATACCCCCCACCACGCAAGCCTGCCCCTGGAAGGCTTAGCCAGAGCTTTCTAGCAGGTAGAGGAAACCCTTCCCATATAGCCCTCTCTGGTCTTCTTCCTCACCCAATAGGAAAGAATACAGATGACTATAAAAGCAGGAGGAAAATAGTAAGAAAACAGTTGGAAAAATATTAGAAGTAGCAGAAATAATGATGACAGAAAACCTTCCCATTGTTAATGGCAGATACTAAGCCAGAGAACAAAAAGAAAGATAAATAACCTATAGAAAAGAAGAGAACAAGAGACAGAAATGAAGCCTCTTCATAAATTATCAAATTTCAGAAAACCAAGGGAAAGTCAGTATCTTAGAAGACAGAGGTGAGGAGCTAACAGAGTGTGCCTGCACAAAAGCAGGAGTGTGAATCACAGGAGGAAACTCAGATGGGGGAAGGAAAGGGTACTGAAATCCTTACATGAGTGAGAAGAATAGCCACCATCCTGGATTTCTGGACTGAGTAAAACTGTCCTTCAAACGTAAAGAACCTCATCAGATGAACAAAAGCCAAGGGGACTAATCACCACAAGCCCAGTGTAGGAGAGATGATGGAGTTACCACAAGAGGGATTATTATAGATGTTATTATAGTTGTTATTCAGGAAAGCAAAGTGATGTAGGACAGAAACTTGGATCTCCATGAACAGTATCAGAGAATAATTAAACAAAAGCAAAATGAGATGATTTACTCTTAATACACACACACACACACACACACACACACACACACACACACACACACGTACACCAGTCTACTAATAACAACAATGTATGAGGTGACTATAGTGCATAGATCAAGAAAATGAATGACATCAATAACACAGTGTAGTCAAAAATTGATTGGCAGGATTAAGAACTTTCTGCTATGTGCCTATACTACCCAAGGAACACCATAACAAATGTTATGGTAAAAAAGGACATATGTCAATTAAAACATGAAATTGCTATGCTAAGAAAGGTAGCAAAATAGAAGCATGTAATATTAAAACACTAAGTTAAAAATAAAGCAGAAAAGCCAGGTGTGAAGGCTCACAGCTGTAACCACAGTGCTTGGAGAGTAGAAACAGTATCCTTAGGGCATGCTGGCCATCCAATCCAGCTGTAATGTTAAACTATAGGTTCAGTGAGAGATTCTGTCTCAATAAATAAGATGGAGAATGACATAGAAAGATACCGATGTAAACCTGTGGCCTCCACACACTCATGCACAGGCAAGTGTACTCATGCATATACACACACTTACACAACACACTTGCACAAATGAGAATACAGGAAAATGTAAAGAATACAATTTTAAAGGGTATATGTACTCACTCATAAGTGGATATTAGACAATAGAGCAAAGCATAACAGCCTACAATCCACAACCCCAGAGAATCTAGGAAACAAGAGGACCCTAAGAGAGACATACATGGTCACCCGAGAAGGGGAAAGGGACAAGAACTCCTGAATAAATTGGGAGCATGGGGGAGGGGAGGTAAGAGGAAGGGGAATGGGGAGAAGAGCAAAAGGGATCAGGAAGATTGAGTCAGGGGAAGAATAGAGAAGGAGAGCAAGAAAAGAGATACCTTAACAGAGAGGTCCATTATAGGTTTAAAGAGAAATCTGTAACTAGGAAGATGTCTATCGATCCACAAGGATGACCCCAACTAACAATCTAAGCAATAGTAGAGAGGCTACCTTAAATGCCCTTCCCCGATAATGAGATTGATGACTACCTTATATGCCATCCTAGAGCCTTCATCTAGTAGCTGATGGAGGCAGAAGCAGAGAACCACAGCTAAACAATGAGCAGAACTCGTGGAATCCAGTTGTAGAGAGGGAGGAGTGATGACAAAGGGGTCAAGACCATGCTGGGGAAACCCACAGCTGACCTGAGCAAGTGGGAGCTCATGGACCCCAGACTGACCGCTGGGGAACCAGCATAGGACTGAACCAGGCCCCTTGAACGTGGGTGTCAGTTGGGAGGCCAGGGCAGTCTATGGGGCCTCAAGCAGTAGAACCAGTATTTATCCCTAGTGCATGGACTTTGGGAGCCCACTCCTTATGGAGAGATACTCTCTCAGTCTAGATACATGGAAGAGCACCTAGGCCCTGCCCCAAATGATGTTACAGACTTCAATGATCCCCCATGGGAGGCCTCATCCTCCCTGGAGAGTGGATGGAGGGTTGGTGAGGAGCATGGGAGGATGGGGTGGGGGGAGAGGGAACTGGGATTGGCATATAAAATAAGGTTGTTTTAATTTAAATTTTAAAATATTTTTAAAGGTAAACTATATAAAGTTTAAACTATAGTCAATACTAAATTCAACCACATTGACAACTGAAATCATGGAAATAATCTAAATATGCAAAGAAACAGATAAAGTGGATATAAAAACAGAGCCAACTAAACAGTGTCTGCAAGAGACCTATCTCAGGTACTGCACACCTCAGACTAAACAAGAAAAGGAGGCTATATGCCAGTGCTCACCAAAGAAAGCTGGAAAGGCTACCATCCTCTAGAAAAAGCAGAAACAAAAACAGAGACTTCAAAACAGGAGAGTCATCAAAGACAAAGAAAAGCATTACCCAATGACAAAGGGTTAACTCTGCAGGAACCATTAACAAGTCTCCAATGTGCCCCAATAGCATGGCATCAAGATATGCCATCCAGAAAAACTGATAAATTAAGAGGAAAATGGATAAACACTCTGCTAAGACTGGAGACACTGAAAGCCCATCAATGATTTATAGGTCAAGCAGACAGAAAACCAAAAAGGAGAACCTGGCCTCACTGTCTATAGTCTAATCTAATAATGCCTATTTGCAGAACAATTCATCTAACAGCTTATATTTCTTATATTCACATGAAGCATTCACCTAGACAGACCACAGACTAGGTCAGAACAGCTCAAAACACTTTGTAGGGCCATTTAAGGTGTGCTCAAGACTAAACAAAGCATAGCTAGAAAGCCTCAGATATTAGTAAATTAAATAATATAATTACAAATAATCTCTGGACAAAAGAAATTTCAAGAGAAATTAAAATGTTATTTGAACTAGGTAAAAATGGAAATTACTAAAATTATAGGGAGTTGTAAGCAGGACTTGGGGGAAATTTATAGCATTGAATGCATATATTATCAAAGAAGAAAACTAAAATAGACAATATAAGCTTGCACCCTAAGAAATGAAAAAAAACACCTGCTGTTTCCATGTTTTTGTTTTTTGAAGAATCTTCACACTGTTTTATTTAAACAGCTTGTACCAATTTTAACGCCAGCAATAGTAAACTTTTCTCAGTACCCTCACCATTGGTTATCATCATCTCTCTGACAACAGTCAGTCCAACAGGCAGGAAACCATATGCTCCGTTTTTACCTTGTATGCCCTGACTGAAGATATGTGGGGGTTTAATATAAAATCAGTGTGTTTAAGAGAGAGCTGAACTCCCTGCTCACTGAAGCCCTTTTAAGACACCACGGCCAAGACATGGAATCAACCTTGGAATCCATCAGTTCAAGAACCTCTTTTTAAAATGTGGAATACCTACACAATGGAATGGTATCCAGTCCTTAAGAAGAATCCCCACAACCATGAATGAGCCTAGAGGACATTAATGAAGTGAAGGAAGTCTGGTACCAAGAGACAACGCCACACTGCTTTACATACTGTGAGATTTTTCAAGGTTGAGATAACAAACATATATATGGTGGTGATTAGTAGGCCAAGGGGATATGGAGGAAGGGAAACCATTGGCTGAGAAATACAAAGCTACAGTTAATGCAAATAAGTTCTAGTGCCCTGTTGTACAGCAAGATGACTGTAGTTCACACTGATGTATTGTGTACTTGAAATAGTAAAAGGAAAAGGTGTTTAAAATTTCTAGCTGCAAAGAAGTTAAAAATAATGGCACTGATGAATATGTTGATTACTCTTAGTTTGTCAGTTTAGAGGGCAGATGTGTATCAAGATATAAATGTCACTTTGTACCCCATAAGTATGAATATTTGTTGGTCAATTTAGAAGTAAAATAAAACTTTGAAACTAAAATTTTAAAGATTAAATTAAGCCTAAACCAAACTGACAAACAAAATGGTAAAAATTAGATGAACAAACTTTTGTTTTCAGAAGAATGAAGTTAATACACTCTTCCTTGAAGTTCAAAGTTAGAGCATTACCCATAAAGCAGAGGCGGGAAGACTGGACGGGGGAGCTAAGGCAGATCTGAGTACATGAGACCTGAAGAGAGATGCAGAGTCAAGTCTCTAGACTTCCCTCTCCCCTCACACAGGCCAGATTTGAAGGCTGAAGAAGGTAGCAAGCCAGAAACTGCAAAGGGCATATTCTTCCTGGTCAAGGGAGGTGGAGGTGGCCTAGGACAGAAAGCCTTCAGCAATAGCTGCTCTGCATCCACCAAACACCACAAGAAAACCACATCTACACCGATGCCAGGCTGCGAAGCCCAGAAAAGAGCCCACTCCTTCCCCCTGCGAGACCAGGACAAGACACCCAACATTCCCACTGGGGTAATGTCAGAGAACATCAAATTGACTCCCAGAGCTTTCCATGCCAGCCCCACAAGTGACTGTTTCCCTTCACCAGTGTAAGTGGGTACACAGAACAAGGGCTTCCACCCACCCCTGACAGCAGGGCAGAGCCCTTCCTTTCCTGCTGGCAAGGTGTCCAGTAGACCTACCAGAAAGCCCCTATGGTGACCAGGCCATCCCATCATGGTGGCTCTAAAATCACATGAAGAGGTCTTGCACCCTGCATGGAGGTAGTGTCTGTACCCCACACTCTATCAGAGGGGTGTCAAAGAATGCAGCTGAGGCGGACAGCTTAAACAAGATCCAGGACTTCAGAACATGATGCCAAAGTGTCTGTTTTAATTGACAATTGCAATGAATCATTGTGCAGAACTGGTTTCACTTCAGACAGCAGGTAAAGGGAAGATGAGGACCGCCAAGCAGCACTGACAGACATTGGGATGGTATGTCAAGGATTTTAAGGCTCTGAGATTTAAGAAGGTTTCAAATGGCAATTGTAAACATGGGTGAAACAAATCATAGAAAACAGAGACTTAATGTATTAGTTATGTTTATCATGTTCAATGCCAACAGCAATTAGAAGACACAAGTATGAATGAAATGTACATTTGAGAACTGAAAAATCAGTGAATGTTGAATGTACGCCACTAAGGAATAAGTCCAGTTGATAAGGCTTTAAACTGGAAGAGTCCATCTATATCATGTCTGGAAAGGACAAAAGCATGATAAAGGTCGCAGATTGTCCAAAATTTGAGGTGGTCCCCAAAAAGGTAGGAACCTGACTTCAGATCCTCAGAACCCATGTAAATCCAGACACAATAGCATACCCATGTGTTGGTTTGAATAGGAATGGCCTCCGTAGGCTTATATATTTAAATGCTTGGTCGCCAGGGAGTGGCACTACTTGAGAGGGATTAGGAGATGTGACCTTGCTGGAGTAGGTGTGGCCTTGTTGGAAAAAGCATGTCACTGAGGGTAGGCTTTGTAAATCCAAGCCAGACCCAATGTTTCTCTCTCTCTTTTTGCTGCCTGTGGGTCTGGATGTAGAACTCTCAACTTCACCACCACGTCTGTCTGTCTGTTTGCCATACCCTGTACCATGGTGACAATAGACAGAACCTCTGAAACTGTAAGCAAGCCCAATTAAATGCTTTCTTTTATAAGAGTTGTCATGGTAATGGTGTCTCTTCTGAGCAAGAGAACACTAAAACACCCCCTGGAGATGAGGAAGGAAGTCAGGAGAATCCTCAGAAGCCCATGGCCCTGCTAGCCTGGTGTGTACGGTAGCAGACAGCAAGACACCCGATCTCAAACAAGGTGGACAGGGGGAGACACCGGAAGTTTTCCTCCAAGCTCTATGCACATGCTGTGGTACATAAATAGCTGTGCTCATATGTGCACATGCAGATACACACACAATCTGCATCATACATATAACATAAGCATGAGGTTTTTTCCAAAAGAACTTAACTACATTACAGATGTATATGTCTACCTCACTGGAGAGGTTTGGGGGAAGTGTGGATTGACTGGTTTTGGAAATGAGGGACATCAATTAGCCCAAAGGCAAAGGACAACAACACATGAGCACACAGCTCCTGGCCCTGGGCCATCCTGAAGCTGCCGCTGGGTGGTTCCTCCCGAGTGGGATGATTCTACAGCTCAGCCTTGAACTCCAAGTTTATCCACAGGAGCAAATATCATTGTGCTATTCATCTGCATGTAAAATGGACATCAAATTATAAAGACAAAATGTCCAGGGGGATTAGCCTATCGTTTAGGCTTGTCTCATTAAGGCATCCCACAATCCATTCTCCCAAGCAAATAAATCTGTGTTTAAATTGGCAAAAGATGACCTGCTTCACTTTTGTCTTTTGTAGAAAAGTCCATGTGTGTGTGCCTGGGTATACACGTTCATGTGTGGACATGTGTGTCTGCATGTGTGTGGAGGTCAGAGGACAACCTTGTGTGTTATTTCCAGGCACCTCTCTACCTTGTTACTTTATGGCAGTCTCTCTCTCTCTCTCTCTCTCTCTCTCTCTCTCTCTCTCTCTCTCTCTCTCTCTTCTCTCTCTCTCTCTCTCCTCTCTCTCTCTCCTGAAACTCCTAAAGCAGGCTAGGCTGGCTACCTGTGAGCCCTAAGGATCTGCCTGCCTCCACCTCCCCGGCAATGTCATTTCAAGCATGCAACACAGGACCCAGTTGTGTTTTCTTTGCCCTGGTTCTGCAGACTGAACCTGGTGGCTGTGCTTGTGAGTCAAACACTTCATTGACTAGCTTGTCTCCTCAGCCCAGAGATGTCTCTTAAAGAGACCTGGTTTCCCCACTTCCTAAGCATAAGCCTGGGAGGTCTTAGTAATGGAAGACATTAGAGGTGCTGACATTAGAAAATGCAAAGGACACTTAGGGTCCCTAAATGTGTGACTCAATGTACATCCTAACCCTGGCCAAAAGGAAACTCAGCATGGGCTGCTGGCCAGAAAAGTGTTTTGTGTTGGATGGGGAGCTGAATGTAGCAGGACTATTAGGAGGCCCTGTAGGCCCTACATATTGCTATACCAACTGGAGAAGCAATATACCCCCTCCCCCATGGCTCTACTGAATTCATCCTGACTAAGAAAGGAGCAAAGGATGAAGGCCTAATGCTTTTGTGCAAACATTTGAGCTGCACAGGGACTGTGACCAGTGTTTTCTTTGGCACAGTTAGGGAGCTTGGAGGAGCAGCCATGTTCTAACATTCCAAAGGCTGATGCTGCTATGAGGGCAGCTCTTCTCTTCTCCGGAGTGAGGATGGACTCTGGCCACCAGCCTGAGCCATCTGAGAGAACTACCAGCAGAGCCTGCCCACCGCTCACTCCCACAGCCCTCTGCTGGTTCAGACAGACCACTCTGCCTTTGCCTCCACAGCCACAGTTCCAGCTCAAGTTCATGCATTTTTGTTCCTTCTCAACCATGGGACATCTCAGGATCAATAGAAAGAAGCCCAGGGTTGCCATTCACCCAGTTTCCACAACTTGAGAAGCATAGTAGCCTGCAGACCCGGGAGGGACTACTCTGTCCACCATGCGTTCCCCTCGCTTTCTCATTAACAGTAATTAACGACTGACTGCTAAAGAACTAACGGATTTTCTTATCATTGAAGAGGAGCTGTCACTCTTCCTTCTAAAGTCAAATGTAACCTTTCCCTTCCCATAGCGCCCCTCCTTCCTTCACAAAACAGCAGAGAGGGATAAACATGCCTGGCTTGCTTATAAGACTTGCCCTGGACACAGGAACCTTGGCAGGTGTAACTAGGTAAAAATGATCTTTGGGGCCCATCCTCTTTCAGAGAATCATATTTTTTATCAGGGTTGTGGGAGAGAACCCTCCTGGCTGAGATCTGTATGAGAAAGCCAACTTTCTCTCTTCCCCCAACCCTTTGACTAGTTAACATGTTAACCCTTTGATTAATTGAGATGTTAATATCTTTCCAGTCTCTTGGACCCAATCATGATGGGAAAGTACTTTTGAGGTCCTCTTGCAATTCGAAAGAAAATTATCCTCAAGAAGTAACTTTAGAGCAGATAAGTTAAACGCTAGGCAGACGTTGATTATGAGTGTGCCTGGAGCTAGAATATTCCATTTCGACTCTGTGATAAAGACTGGCAGCTGTGAGCAGTGCCTGTGTGACAAGGAGGAGGGGGACTACTGTCAGCAGGCAGGTGGGGGAGGACACAGGACACAGGGTCCCACCTACTCCTGCTCCCACTCATCAGGCCTACTTGCTTACAAGCTCTGTGACCCAGAGAAAGTGCTCCACCTTCCTCAGTTTCCCCCTCTGTGAAGTGAGAATTCTAATAGTGATTTTGTTAATGGTAGTGTTTGTTGGGATGATGCCCAACATAGATGTTAATAAAATAAAATAATCAACACATAGAGCTTACACTTGGCTGCTTTAGGAAAGAAATTCAAGAATGCCTCCCGAGCTATTTTACTCAGTATTATGTCTTCTAGATTTATCCATGCTGTAGGAAATCATAATACCTTTTTGGTGTTGTTTATTTGGTCTTGTTTTGTATCTGAGACAGTGTCTTGTGTAGCCCAGTCTAAACTGGACTTGCCCAATATCTGAGGCCATCCTTGACCTCTCAGTCGGCTTGCTGCCTCCTGAATGTTGGGACCAGATGTGCCCATCACAATGCCCAGCTGCTTTCTTAGCTTTGAAAGACTAATATTCCATTATGTATATGAAATGTATTTCCCAAGGCCTTTAAAATCATCAACCTCAGAAGACAGAAAATGGAGTGATGCAAGCTGCTAAGAAGGGAGGTCATGGAGAGTTGATGATTGATGGGTGCAAGCTCCAGGAATGCTGGGTAGTGAGTTCCCAAGAGCTGCTGCAGACAGTCCACACAGCTGGCCAGGCAGTATGTGCAGTTAGATCTTATGTGATGTATTCTTCACACACAGATATACACTCACATCCATATACAGCATATACTCATATACAAACTGACATCCGCATATGAAAATAGCCGTGCATAATACAGGAATGTGTGCATCTACATAACATAAACATGCACAACACACAGACATACCCATATCGATATGAATACACACAGCAGTAAACCACAACCATCACCAAAAAACACCAGGACATTTTGGAGCTGATGGCCATGTTTGGAGTCTATGAACCAGGAAGTTTTGCCCATGTCCAGACGCATCCCACATACGTGTTAGATATGTGCACTTTTAAGCATCAGCAGTTCCTCAGAAAAGCTTCAGAAGCGAGCAGTAATGACACCAATAGCACACATGCAAAGAAGTCTGCAGTCAGATACGGAGCATAGACTCCCCTTCTGTCAGTGCCGCAGGGTAGCTCTACATAAAGCACTAGGGACTCTGACAGTCTCTCACACTTCTCACAAGAGGCGACGGCAATGACTGCAGTAGACAGGGCCCAAGACGCCTTAAGTGGCATGTCTGAAAGAATGCCAGAGGCACATCAGCCCACACACCTTCCAGTATGCTAAAAATTTGAACCAAGAACTGAGAACAAATAAGATGCAGGACGATAAAAAGAACATTAACCATGAAGTAGCCACTTCATTTCCCTGGCCTTCTGCAGAAAGTCCACGAATAAAGAAAGCCACCCAGTCACCTTATTGAGACCCAAATGCCTTTGTCATCGATCACAGATGGACAACAGGACAAGCTGCATGGAGTCTGATGGATTAAATCTTCCTAGGAACAATTTCTGCTTTTGGAGAAACAGAAAATCCTGTCTGCTTTCATCCCTCATGTTCAATTAGAGCCCACAGCTCATTTAAGCAAACCAGACACCTGCTTCTCACGAGACGAGGGTCAGAGCAAGGGGGACTTAGATGACCACATGTCCTTCTGAATTTCCAGGGAGAAACAGAAAGACAGTACAGATTAGTCTCCATCAGTGTGTCTCAGGCACTGACTAAGAGGTGCAGATGGTCCTCAGCTGCTGCCCCCAACACACACCACTGTATTTTCAGCCCAGAACAGGTGGTTACAGCATGGCCCCACCCCAGCACTGGGATCACAATGGAGAAATATGTGCCTGCTCTCTGGCTCTGGAATGAGGCGGAGCTGTGGCGGAGTCAGTGAGAGGCAGGGGTTTGAAGACATGGTGTACAGGAGGTTTGTAGAACAGGGAAGCTATTCTGCACAATACCATGGAAACTGTCAGGCAGACACAATAATGTCATCTTACTTATATGTGCTCAAACCCGTTGAAGATGTGACACCATGGGAAGGCCCACTGTGAGCTGCACAGGGAGCAGTGACAAGCAGATTTGGGTTCCTCAGTTGAAGCAGGCGACTTCCTCCAGCAGGGATGTGGTCACTGGGAAACTCTGGGAGACAAAAGTTACACAGAAACTCTGTAGTGTCAGCTCAACTTTACTATAAATCTACAAACTTTCTGAAAAACAGAGTCATTAACTAATTATAAGTTAACACCCTGACACTTAATCTGGTTTCTATATCACAGAACAAAATATTAACCAGTGGAATACAGATTGATACTAATCTTAATTGGGATACTTGATTAATTCTCCATTTTGTTTAGTGTATAATCCCTTCTTAAGGACATCATTACATTGAAAACCTGGGCCGATGAGGTGTTGAGTGGGCAAAGGCACTTTCCCCCAAGCCTGGCAACCTCAGTTTGATCCCTGGAACCCATACAGGGGAAGGCCAGAACTGACTTCTGTAACTTGCCCTCTGATCTCCATATGCTTGTGATAGCACATACATACACATACAAATTTTGAAGACGATCTATTGCTTTCAATGTATTCCCTTAAAACAATGACTCTGATTTAATACCAATTGAAAATGCATTGATTGCATAGTGTGTATAGAAGTGATAAAAAAAATCAATTCCCTATAGGACAAAGAGCGTTGTGGGCAGAGGGGAAAGCAAAGTAGGAGAGAAGGGTAAGGGCAGGAGGTGTGGACAAGCCTGTCTTCATTGGCTAAGATGGGTTTGCCAGCCAATGAGAGGTCATAAACATAAAGAAAGAAGCATTCAGAAAGCATTCACAGAACATTTGTTTAGACAGCCTCTGAGTGACTGCTAAGTGAAAACAGTGGAGATTTTATTCTAGGGGTGTTTAACGACTAGCTCATTTGAGGCTCACAGAGCCAATCATTACACAGACACCCACTCCAGCAGTTATGTGGGTTTCTTGGGCTGTTTCCTTTTAAATTAGAAGTTCTCAAACAACTTCAAGCCTCAAGTTCAACCGCAATTAAACCCACTGAAGAGCAGAAGAGAGTAAGCATTAAAGGTCCTCCGCCTGGCTCATAAAATTTCAGCACAACAAACCAGGAAATATTCAATTATTCCTAGGACACCATAAACATTTTACGGTTCAGTCATGTTTTTCCTCTGAAGTCTCTGAAGCAGGATGTTTGGTCTACACCCACCTCCTGCCTCCACCTTCCCAAGTGGTACCCAGTGAACTCAAAATGGTCCCTGAAGGAAATGCTTGTCCGGCCCACGCTTGTTCCAAGTCCAAAGCTATTTTCTGTGCCCCTTTGTTTGTCACAATGCTGCCCTGCCAGCCACTCCCTAAGGCCTGGGGCTCCCTTCACTTATAACCCATGAGAGGTGTACCAATGAAGTTAAACAACAAGGACAACATTGAACCTTCAAGTTGTGAATTTCTAACTTGTTCTGAACCAAATAAAAGCAACTAATGTCTACACACCATTTAATGTCTGCCACCACACAGAGCAACTCCCAGGAGTCACCTTCAGAATTTCCACTTCACAAAGAAGAACCCTGAATCACAGAGAGGCAAGACTCACCTTCCCAAGATGGTGGCCAAGCCAGGGTTCCAGGGGCGGAGGACACAGAGCCGCCTGCCACATGCTGCCTGCCTTGTTGCTAGGTCGCCCCGCCACAGCATCTAAGTGATGCTCCAGATCCTCATTTAATTCCCATTTCCCAGTTTCAGTTCCTCCCTCAATGGTTCTAATATCCTTACCTCTTCAATGTCGCCCTTTCCTTGTAACCCTTCTCTTTGGGGGAAAGTATCTTTGTCTTGGATTCCACCCATCCACTCCAGCGCCCATGGGACCTGCTGCCAGCTCCTATCCTGTTTTGGCTTCCTAATAGTGTCACTTTTATGTCTCATCCAGATAGTCCTGTCACCCACTGTTATTTGTCACTAGGTAATATATATGGCTTTCTTGAATGGACTCTATCCAAAAACTAGGCAAGGGGTTGGGCTGAATTAGAGACCACCCTAAATGCAGAAGGCTTTGTGCTTTCTCTTTTAAAAGGTAAGCTCAGTTTTTCCAAATGCCTAAGCAGACCCACAAATGTCCCAGCCTATCCCCCACAGCCCTGTGTCACTAAATCCACAGGGCTTAGATTGGCTCTGCCTTTTTAGTAGCCTGATGTCTTGGCACAGCTAGAGTTAACAAGGATCAATAGCGAGACCAGCAAGGTATAACGTTTTAAATAAGTATTTTGTTTCTCTCTTTGGTTGAGCTTCTTTATATTTGTATTTATCACTTGTGTGTGTGTGTGTGTGTGCGTGCGCGCGCGCGCACGCGCGCGTGCTAGTGATGCCATGTCTTGGGTGTGGGGATGAAGAGACTGCTGTGTTCTCTCCTTCTACCTTTGTCTGAGTTATAGGCATTAAACCCAGGTTCTCACCGCAAGTACCGCCCTTTCCCACTGAGCCTTCTTCTTGGCCTACTTTTGCTTTGTTTTGAGTCAAAGTCTCATTCAGTGGCCCAGGCTGGCCTTCAATTCATAATATTCCTGCCTCTGCCTCACAAGTGCTGGGATTATAGGCATATGCCACAGAGCCCAGCTTATTTTTACATTTTTAAATTTAGCAAACTCACCTAGTCCAATTTACCCCACCCCTTCTTGCCCTGATAGAACCGGAAGTCACAGGTCGAGCTTACCCAACGTATAACTATAAGGAAGCTTTATAAAGGAATATCTAAAACATAGACAAACTGTAGAAGGGCATCCAAGAAGCTAGTATATTCAAAAATATTGTGGATAATGTGCAAAAGCCTCCCTGCAAACACAAATGCCAGATGAAATCAGCCAAGTACATGAAGCCAAAAGCTTTATGTCAGACACAAGTCAAATGTCAGTGACTAGACACTGAGGCTAGGGAAGACTATGGCACTAGACTCCAGAGCCAAGAAGAGAACCTCCTACCCCCCGATCTCAGGAGCACAAGACCAGAGCTCCACACATAAAGAGATATTTGAGACATGGGGACAGAGAGTGCAACATTCTATCCTAAGGAAGGAAAAATCAACAAAGGGAAACTAAAAATATGGATATATATGTGTTAGAGGGAAGAAAAGAGAGAGGGGTAGAGACAGAGAGGGAGAGGGAGAAAGACAAGAGAAAAAAAGGAGGGAAAAAAGAATAATAAAGTAAGATAGGGAAGGAAAAGACATAAAGAGAAGAGGGAGGAAAGAGGCGATAGGAAAGGAGACAGAAGGGAAGAGAAAGAGACAGAGAGAGAGAGAGAGAGAGAGAGAGAGAGAGAGAGAGAGAGAAAGGAGAGGAGAGAGGAGGAGAGACCCCCCATCTCAATGAGCCCACCTACTATCAAGGTCTTGACTTCTGACCATCCCCCTTCACTGTGAAAATCCCCTCTGGATTTATGATAGACTCCAGATTTGGGGCAGAAACATGAAAAATGACATTTTATTGTACTAGAGATGAAGGAAGTGACCAGAAAACAAACATGAAAAAAAAAAGATGATACATATCAAAAGCTAGGAAGCAATATAACAAAGAGGATTATAGTCACTAAGTCTGGAATGGTGTGAACACAAAAATAGACAACGTGAGTAGATTTTCACTCATGGAGTCCAAGCTGTGAGCTGCACAAATATAATTAGGAGCTTGAAACTGTGACAGGAAGCATAGTATTTTCAGTTTCAGAACCTCTCATCACAAAGCACTTGTTACCAATAAAGAGAAGGTGAGTGCCTTTGCAGGGAGGAATCTGGGACATGTCCTCCTCATGCACAAGAGGAAGGCCAAACAGTGCGTCCTCTGATGGAACGATGAAAGGGACACACAGCACTGTTGTTCTGCCCTCGGGTTTAGGGGATGGATCTTTGACAGAAAACACTAGCCTCACAAACCTAGGTGTTCTGTGGACTAAGTAGCCAATGACTCAAAAGGGTCATAGCAATTGCAGAACTCTCCCGGGTTAAGGAAAATTAAAGAAGTGCAGTACATGAATATTCTGACAAGAACCTTACAAGAACTCCTGGAGCACTGTTAAGTTTCACACCCAGGACAAAAGGGTGTGGTGTCTATTTATAGTATCAAAGTTGGATCCGGCCTCCAGGTTCTCCCAGCGTTCCCCAGTCCCTGCTTGTCAGAGTATGGCTGGATACCTGACTCCTACCTTAAACTCTCCAGCTGGGCTGCCGTCCCCCCAGAGGCTCTTCCCTAAATAATCCAGACATTTTGTTACCCACCAGTTTTGTCCCTCTGGCCTCCTGGCTGTCGCACCTGGTTCCCTCTCTCCCCTCTCTCCTCCCCTCCCCTCTTCCCACATGCTCAGCTCAGTCTGGTCACGTCCACTCTGGACTCTCTCAGAAGTCTCTGTCCGTGCCTATGGCTATGCTCTCCTACATATCTATAATAAAGTTTCTCCTCACCATACCTAGGAGCAGTCATGCCCTTTCCTTTCCCTTTTATTTCCTTTTTCAAGCACCTGGTGAAATGAGAAGGATGCCTGTGGTGGGGTTTGACAGTTGCAGCTGATCCTTGTTTGTAGGAAACACATTAAAATCTTACAGATGTTTGCACCCATTGTCTTTGTACTCAAATCCCAACTTTTCTATATGTTTGAGGTTGTTTCAAAGTCTTAAATGTTTATCAATAACACCTCTCCCGACCCACCGTAGCCAAGGTTCTGGGAACATCAGCACAAAGGGAGAAAAAAATGTAAGACCTCCAGGATAGGGAGGAACCCTGGGAAATGCTGTCTTGTGGACATGACAGGGCCACTGCACTAATGAATTCATAGCAGCTGTGTCTGCATAAGACCTGTACAAGATAAAGCCAGTCAACATTACAGCAAAGAAGGGGGAAGGGACTCCCATCCCATGCTGGGAGGCTGCCAACAGTTGACTGTGGCTGGGGGAAATGATAGTCATTTTTCTTTGTGGGTGTGGCCACTAATAGATTGCTCATGTGAACAGCTCCATATACATGCACATAGAGGCAACACCAACTAGACAAATACAAAATATCTGATATAAAATAAGAATATATAGATAAAATTCAAAATAAATTTAAAAATTACAAAATTGACCTTAGCAGCTAAAAAGAGTGGGAATGAAACCTATAACCTCTGGACCAGTAGACAGAAAGTAACTCTAGAAAAAAAAAACTATTTGCTTTTAAGAAGATAAAGAGGAGGATGAAATCAAAACCCACAAACAAAATCCAATAAATGTATCAGACACCAAATAAGGGTTGTAGTTCAGGCCTGCAGAAATAACTATGAATGAAAGATGGTAAATGGGTTAAATACCTCACATAAAAATGTTTCCATTGGAATAAAACAACAGGTAGTGATGTGTACTATGCAAAAAGGCATTCCTACAATCTGAGGCAGAAATTAATGCTAGCAGAGCTGGTGTCATTCCTCTGGTCTCAAGGAAGGTGGATCTGCTGCTGTTACAATACAAGCCAGTTCGGAATCACAGAAGAGGCAAAGAAACAACTAGAGCACTTTAGAACCAGTATGAGCCAGATACAGTTTTAAACAGAACGAATTGGAAATTGAAAGAGGAACATGAAAAATGCAGCACACACAGTCATAGTGAGCTTGTGTATTTCAGCAGCTAACCAATGTAGTCTAAAAAGATCTGAGCAAGAAAATTGCAAGCCTGTTCCCAAAGAACATGGGGAGAAGAATGCAAAGAGTGGTTTAAAAATTGATCGTCCACTGAGACATGAAGGAGCAAATTTTAATAAATGCAAAAGAAGCAATAGTCCACAAAAAACAAATACTGGACTTAGACATGACTTGACCTTCCCTCCAATGCAGCCAGCAGAGCAGGACCCTTAAAGTGATTGAAGACAGCCATTGTACTGATAAACAAATCACAACCACATGCCTGGCCCCAAACTCTCTGAGGGAACCTGATATGTCATTGTGAAAGAACAAATCTCTGTGTGGCCTTGGATCTTTCTGTCATGCTAGACTTCTTAGTGAAGCCAGCAGTAGCTCATCAGCCCAACTCTGTTTAAAAGCCTTGAGAACTAGACCCCAAGAATGTATCTGCCCAACCCCACCCACCTTGAATCCTCTGAGCCACCCACATCCTCAGGGACTTGTCAGGCAACCAAGACTCTGCCTGATGCAGAGTTAGATTTATTCATTGCTTACGGTAACAAATACCTTCTAAAATACAGGAACAAGCATGAGTGACGGGAAAGCATTTGATTGGCACTTTCTTCATCACCAAACTGTCATTTTTTAAGAGAAAACGAAATGAAGACTGGGAAATTCTGGAGTTTGAAGCAGATCCAGAAAGGCTGGGTGTGTAAATGGAGAGTAAGACTGCAAATGTGTGAGATCATGTGTGTGGATGAGTGTGTCAGAGTACACAAGGACGTGAGAGTGTATTGTCTAAGACTGCATCTGAGTGTATAAGCGCATCTGTGTGAGGATGTGTGTCAGAGAATTGTAAGTCCTCTTACAAATGCATAAGAGCATTGTGTGACTGTGTATATAATGCAAGCATATAAGTGTACCAAGGTATACGAGTATACCTTTTACACAACCTCCAAACTATAACGCTGTGTGTGTATGTTTGTACACAAGTACTCAGAAGCATATCATGAGTGTGTACATAAAAACAAGCACAAAGGAATCTTCACTGTGGGAAATCCATGTAGCTCAGGGTGTTCTGGGAATTGGGGGGGGTGTTTCAATAAATGTAAAAGAAATGCACAAAAAATCATGAAAGAAAAGTCTAAGATCCATGTACATATTGCTGCAGTTTTCCTAGAAGGGTGATGAACAGACTGCAATTAGGTTTTCTTTAACTCTGGGCTGTGCTCTGATATATGAATTCCAGAGGCAGGGATTGGGGGTAGGGGCCAGCAGTGGTTGTCTTGGTATCCATTGTGCCAGGACAGCACCAAGGCAAAGCAAGTATTCAGAACATCTGTGTTGTTTGATTTTAGTGCCTTGTCCCAGACAGGAAGCTTGCAGTCACCCCCCTGGACCTGTGTAGTCCCCAGGAGCATGGCATTAATGGACAGAAACTCTCAAGATACCTCCAGCTCTAACCTCTCAGCAGCCACCATTCCCTTATGGCCCCAGAGAACTCTAGGTCAGCCATGTTTGGAAGCCCCATGTATAGCCACTCAGACTGAGAGCTTAGAACAGTGGATACTTTCTAACACAGACACCCAGGTCTGCCAGGCTCCAAAGGATGTGGTTGTGTATGTTGTCTGTGTGCCTGGGCTGTCAGCACTGACAGTTTGCAGCATGCATATGCCATGAGCTCTGCATCTGAACAGGTTGGCTGGTGAAATTCAACATGAGCCACATTCAGAGATGGTGGCAACTTGTTGACACTGTTTTTAGAAGAACTGTCAATAGCTGTTTCTCAGAGACAGAGACACTTTCAGATAAACACTGCCATTCTAAACAAGGCCCTAGTACCCCAGACAACAACTTAGCACATTACACTGACTGCCAGAAGAATAGACTTTCTGATTTATCTTCTAAGTACACAGAAGGTAGCCATTTGATTTTTATCTGTGTGGCGTTTGCAAAGCAAAAACGCCATTGCTCTTTTAATTTGCTCTAGGTTTTGGGAGGCAGATCGATACTAAATCACATTGAGCGCAGACTTGATTTTGTGGTTAGATTTTAACAGACTTACCCGGCTTTCTTTGTCCCCATCCGTGAACCCCAGTCAGAAGTTACTGGCACTCAGGGAAGCTCATGGTACACAGAGATAAAGGCAGGGCCTTCCTAGGTATTATAGCTAGGATATTATTTGAGAAATGTCAGTCCCAATTTTCAACACATGAATGAAGTTTAAATAGAAATGTTTCCATTTTAAGTAGCTAATCTTTCCTTCTTCAAACATGTCAGTGGTTCTCAGCCTTTGTGTCCATCTGAACGTGATCAGCCACTGGTTCTCACTATGATGATAATTCTCAGTGGAGCTTGTGAATTGAGAGAGAGCTATCCACTGAAAATGAATGGCCAGTGGACTCTGGTGTGCTTTCTGCAGCAAGCAGTTCCTTTGAGTTCCTCTGGGATCCCTCCATCAAAGAAGAAGAGGCAGTAATAGGAACAGTAACCTCAACACACTGGTCTCTATCATTCTTAAAGACTGTTCCTCTTTAAATCTCTACCATCTTGAGTTTTTCTTCCTGGACCCTCAGTAAAGTTGTTTGCTTTTATTAACCCTTTACTCTTTGGGGGGCACCCAACTCCCCAATAATCACATGGACACTTACTTATTCTAACTTATGAATGTCCAGCCTTAGCTTGGCTTATTTCTAGCCACCTTTTCTTAACTTAATTATCCCATCTACCTTTTGCCTCTGGGCTTTTATCTTTCTCTATTCTATATACCTTTTCCTACTTTTTACTCCATGGCTTGCTGGGTAGCTGGGTGTCTGGCCCCTAGAGTCCTTCTCTACTACTCCTTCTTTTGCTCCTCAATCTCTCTTTTTCTCCTAGTTATTCTCTCTGCATGCCAGCCCCACCTATTTTTCTCTTCTGCCTAGCTATTAGCAGTTCAGCTCTTTATTGAACCAATCAGTTGTTTTAGACAGGCAAAGTAAAACAGCTTCACAAAGTTAAATAAATGCAACATAAAAGAATGCAACACATCTTTGATTCATTAAACAAATGTTCCACAGCATAAATGAATGTAACACACCTTCAGCTAATATTCCACAACACCTCAGTGCCATTCTGTAAGACTGAATAAGACACACTATCCATCTTTTCATCCCATGGATGAGGACAGTAAGTAGTTCAGAATTAACAATGAAAATACACGAGTATCTGACCCTTTGGAGTGCTACGTGCTGATTTTCATTCATTTTTATTCTGTTGCCCCTGGTCTGTGGGCCTGGGCTGTCAGCCTGATAGTTAGCAGCATGTGTGCCATGACCTCTGGGGCTGCCCTGGCTGGTTGGAGAAACACAACGTGAGCAGATGTTCAGGGATGGTGGCAACACAGACCAGCCCTGTGAGCTGGGACTGCAAAACTGAGACTGGCTAGTAACAAGGAGAAGGTTGCGTCAGGAGAAGATCCAGAATCCAAGCCAGGTGTTCCCCTTCTATGAACTGAGCTCTTTACCTTCCAAGCTAAGTAACCAAGCTAAAGAGTGTCAGGGCACCATGCCTGGGAACAGAGTTGCCTTCTAGAAGTCCAGAAGTTTCCACATCGGCAGCCAGCCAGCCTGCCTACATGTGACTTCTAAATAAGCAGCATGGCACACCATGCTCTTGAGTACTCCCAGAAGTCAGAACACTGAATTGTGAAGTAGCGGGAGTAGTTGGTAGCTGGCCTGCTGGCGAGGCGACACTGTCCTTTTATAGGCTGCTCTGACATAGAGACCCTGGTGGTGTGAGTGCCCACTATCCATTCGAAGGCAATGTGCTCACCAATCACAGTCAATTGGCTTCTGCTGTATAAGCCGTTGCTCATACACAATAAAGCAGATGCTGTTCCCCAAAACTGTCTCCAGAGTGGTTTATCTCTGCACCTTTACTAACCACAGACATTGGGGCCTTGCTGGGGAGTGTCCTGGTAATGATGGCATTCTGTCTCATTATCCTTCCAACAAAATATCTATTAGAGACAAAACTAAAACTAACTAAAACCAAAACCCAACGCATTTTCAAGTGGGCTGGAAAGACAAGGCAGCCTGCTGGTACCGGGACGTGTATGCTGTCTCCAGCACATCCCCTGAGCACCTCCAGAGCTGTGTGGCTTTGTGGCAGGTGCATCTTGTAACGATGCTTGTTCAGAAGAGGAGAGCATTGCTCATCTTTACCCTCAGAGCAGAGCTGCATGAAATGCTCAAACAAACTAGCTGAGTCCAGAAGAGGAAACAGTTAAAAGTCCCTAGATTTTCTAATTATCTATACAAGACATGACACTCCATACAAACAGCCAGTGTTTTCTTACACATTGACTCTCACGGCCCATATCTACCCTTCCCAGGCAGACAGGCTTCTCTCTGGCCAGAAATAATTCTCACTAAGCTAAGAGATGATTCTGCTGGTACTGTACAAGCTTGAGAACCTGAGTTCCAGTCTCAAAGTCACAAAGAACCCACACTGAAAAAGAAAACTAAAGAGGCCTGGTTTCTTGCTTGTAACCCCAATGCTAGAGGGGCAGAAATAGGCAGTGCTCATGTCAAGACCAGCCAGCTTGTGATACTTAACACCTAAAACCCATAGGCTTAGTCTTTTCCATAAATTATTTTACGTTTCTAGAGACTCAATAATTACTCATTACATGGACCCAGAATTACCACTGAAATTCAATTTCCTTTCCATCCACCAAGCAAATGGGCTATCATGGGTTGGGGGGTGGGGCGGACAGAAACTAACAGAGTCAACTTAGACAAGTCACTTAGAGCCTTTAAGCCTCAATTTCTTCCATTTGTAAATGGAAATAATTGAATACCCATGGAGAAAGCTTTCATTGAATTTTAATTAAGTATTTAAAATTGGCTCTCCGTGATTCCTACCCCTTCCTCTTTTAGTGAGTAAAACCAAGTGGCTGCAATACATTTTCCACTCACAGCTAGCCACTCTCTTCACTGGGTTTTGGACACAATGTTCAGAAGCCTGGAAAAAATCTGCAGATAAAGCCGAATGGGCTCTTGATCCCCACCAGCAGCAGGGCATCTGGAATCTACACTGAGCAAGACACCTGAACCACTCGCCATGCACATCACTGGTCCTTGTGGCCTCTTCCACCCTTGTGAGAAAGAGCTGCCCTTGTTTGGAGGATCAAAGACAAAATATCTGCATAGTAATACGCATTTAAAGCATGATTGCAGCCTTGCCTGGTGGCTCAGACCTCCATCTTAGATACTGAAGAGCCTGAGACAGAAGAATTACAAGTTCAAGGCCAACCTGAGCAACTTGGTGATGTTTTGTCTTAAAGTCAAAAGCAAAACAGACGACCGCAATAGAGCTACTTGGTAGAATGCTTTCTTTGTATGAGTGAGACCTGGGGATCAGTCTCCAGTTTTTAAAAGAAAGAACAATTATGAATTAGTTAATGTAGCACTGACCCAGGGCTAGACCAGTGGGCTAGAGGTGGAAGGGTTCAGTATGGGACCAGAACAGTGACATGAAAAGATTGTTGGGCTGTCATCCCTGAGTGGGACTACTAACCCATGATGGTACCCGAGTGGCTCATAAGAACTCATCCCCTTCCTCCGTACATAGTCAAGGTACCTGCCGGAAGCATCCCAAAGAATCCTGACAGAGAACGGTGAGGTGACGGAGAACAGAGCAATCCATGCTCATGCAGGGGTCATTCCCTTCACAATATCACACAGCAGACAAGGTCTTTAAAATAAGAAGGGAAGAGGAGAGTTTTGAGTGAGCTAGAGCAACCACAGAGGCTGCAGATTCAAACCCATCTGAGGTGGAAGGTTCCTGAAGGTCATTTAGCCCTGAGAGGGAAGGAAAAACTCTGGTCAAGAGTTGGAGATGGAAGCTGGAAAGGCAGCTTGGAGGCTAACGGTGCTTGGTGCTCTTCTTGCAAAGGACCAAAGTATTGTTCCCAGCACCCATACTGGGTGGCTTACAACCACTGTAACTCCAGCTTCAACAGCTTAGACACCCTCTTCTGTCCTCTGCAAATGCCCTCACACGTGCACATACACATATACACGCATAAATTAGAAATTTGAGAAAGAGCTTGCTATGCCCCAGGATTTAGACTGGGAGTCTTGAAACATGGGCAATTTTCCCTACAAATATCTCTTTGGTGTGGGAACCCAATATGGTCCAGCATAACTATGACTTGTGTAGGTCCTTTCAGAGACCCTCCTCTCTCTCCCCCTTCCATATTGGTCTCAGGCGACCTTTTGTTCCCTGAAGTTTACTGTGCTGGTCTCATCTTCCAACTGGACTGCAGATGTATACAAACAGATATCTATTTGTGTTCTGTTCACAATAAGCTGTCCCCAGTACTTTTAGACTTGGCCTGTGTGATGCAAACATACCCTTGGTCTTCTCTGCAACACACAGAGCTAGACTAGAAGCTTCCTTTGGCCAGGAGCTAAGACTCAGAAGGACCCAAACCACCAACTGAAAGAATAAGTCCCCTTTATTCTGATCTTAAAAAAACGTGATACCAAACTTTTCATCTTTTCCCTTCTCCATACCAACAGGAGAGAGATAAGGAAAGAGGCAGAGAAATGGGGAGAGGAACAGAGAGCATCCCATTTTCACTAAGTTCTGCCTTGGTATGACAGGGTGTTCTGGTTTCCTTTCTGTTACTCTGATAAAACACTGACCAAGAGCAACTAAAGGAAGGAAGGGGCTCATTCAGCTTACACTTCCAAGTTACAATCAATCATTGAGGGATGTCAGGGCAGGAACCAGAAGCAGACACCATGGAGGAATCCTGCTTGCTGGCTCACTCACAGCTCGTGCTTAGCTATAGCTCTCTTATACAGGCCAGGACCACCTGCTCAGGGAATGGTGCTGCCTACTGTGGGCTACTCCCTCCTACTTTAATTATCAAGACAATTCCCCATGGGCCAATCTGGTCTAAGAAATTCCTCCCATCAAGGTTTTCCTCTCAGATGACTACAGGCTATTGACAAAGCTGACTGAGAATCAGAAAGAAAGAGAGCCAAACACTACAGTATGAAAAAGAGATTTATTGCCTCATAATTGCACTCCTATTATACCTCATTCCCTGTGTGTTTGTCTTGCTGAAGTGAAGCAGGAGGAGGTCTTGAAAGCCCCACAGGATATACAACAAAGTGTCAGGAATGACAATGTGAATTAAGGATGCACAATTCACCAACTCTAATAAAATCTCTTTTATTTATGTGTAGGAGCTAATGTGTTCTGGCATGCTCCTAATTCCTGTTTTGTTATTTATGAAATGGAAACCTGACAATTCACTAAATCAACATGAGCCATTCCTTTTACAATCTGTTTCGTTTTCTGGGCACAGATAATTATTTTTTTTTTATTCAGGAATCATACTGGTTCTTGACTGTTCAAAGTTTGCAATAAGGAGTAAACTAGTTTGGTAATTTTGAATGACAGAAACATATGAATCTTCACCAAAAGTTCAGCTACCATATGCCTTCCTTGGTGCAGAAAATTCCATTTGTGTTGCTCCTTTAGGTTCAAGAATATGAGGAAGCTCTGTAACCATCAGTTCCCATCAAAACCAGAAAAGGGAATTTTGAGAAACTTGAGAATAGTTCATCTGCAAAGGCACAAACTATACAAGAGGCAGGAAGCCTGGATGGAAGGCTCAGGCTCCCAGGGCAGCTGTGGTCTGTGCCTGCCTCGAGCCCTGGGGACAAATGAAGAGGAGGTGATTGCCAACTTGTACAAGGCATGGCATGTTGACAGACAGTTCACCCTCAAAGAGCAGCTTTTAGTTGGGGGTCACAACTAGATCTACAGAAGATGCCCACTGGGATAAATGTTCTGCCCTCATCCTCCTTCCTATCGCCAATCCCTTTCCAGATATCCATCATTCTTAGGACTGAGAGCAGATACACGTGGTCCAGGGCACTGGAAACAGAAGCCCTGCTGTCAAAGGGAAAGGACAGGTCGACAGGGACATCAGGCCCTGGTGGAGGGCTACAAGTCAGCAACTCCAGTGAACAACTGAAAAGGAAGGCTGGGGATGCACATCAGCTGATATAGTGTCTGCCTAGCATGCACACAACCCTGTGTGAGCCCGATGTGGTACTGAGCATCTGTAAACACCGCATTCAGCAGGTGGAGACAGGAGGGTCAGAAGATGAAGGCCATCCTCAGATTCATTGTGGATCCAGCCTGAGATACCTGAACAATAAAGATGAGTCCTATGGACTATGACAGGAGCAAATCTCATTAACATGAAACATAAAATCGTAAACTCTGTCTAGAAGGAAGTACCACTGCCCTTTACAGCCGATAGTAAAGAGACCTCACTCCCAAGGGAGTTATAACTTACAGGTTTCTTTGCCTACTTTTTGGAATAGATAAGAATTTAAGATTTTTTTTAAAACAAATGAAACATGGAATTTTTTTATTATGTTCTAGGATCAGTTTCTTAAAACCTCAGTCTATTCACGTTTTCAATTACTGAGCAAAGTAGCAGTCCACTTGTCATAATTTGAGCAGTTGGTGGAAGGGCTTGCATACACTTGTATGTACAGAGAAGTGCAGGCCACTGGTCAACCTGGAGTGTCATTCCTGGGTGTCTACACCTCATTTAAGACAGGGTCTCTCACTTGCCTGGGACTTGCCCACTAGGCTAAGTTAATGAGCCATCAAACTGCAGGGGCTTGCCTGTCTCTGCCTCCCAGTCCCGGAATCATGAGTACTAGCCAGTACAGATGGAACTCAGGTCCTTCTGCTTGGGTGGAAAGCATTTTCCTGACTGAAGGTTCTCTTCAGAATCCAATTTGAGTGTTAATTGGACATTTTATGGCCCCTTCTTCAGAGGGAACAAAGGAAACCCTTGACCTGGCTCTTAATATGGTGACCAATAAAATTCTAAAACAGGAAGAAGCTTATAGCCATGTTTGATTTTCCAGGTATGAGAGGAGTCTTCCAGGTTTCAAGATACTGGGTATGCCCATACTTGAGTTCCTGATATGAAATGCCAACACGGGGCTAGCAGGACACTTCTGCTATTAACAGCATTTACACCTCTCCCAGAGGAGAGTTTGGTTTGCAGCACCCACATTGGGTGGCTCCCGGTTGGCTGCTATTCTAGGTCATGGGACCTTATTCCCCCGTGTGGCCCCATGGACATCCATGTTCACATGCACAGATCCCCACACAGACATATGCATACATATACATAGAAAATAATAACAGCGATGGTAACACAAAGAAATGGCTGTTTGCATGAAGCCTACACACCCTCCCTGCACTTTGAAGCGTCACCACGTTGCTTACATCTTTTTATCCAGTAAATAATTGCTGTGCTGTATTTTCACAAATGTCAACAAGGAAAGCATCCGTGTTCAGTGCAGACGCATTTTCCACAATATATTCAATCTGCATTTGGTTGAACACAGAGATGCGGAGCTGAGAGTTACAGAGTCTGACTGCATTTGCTTACAAAAGGGCCTTAGAGTGGCTGCTCTGAGGTGATGAGATTTTTCTGTAATCTTTAGTAAAGGGAATTAAGCAAATGTGAAGAATAAAGTTTCTATAATCAGCTTTACTACAGAAAAATATGGAGTGACGAGCACTGCAAATGAAATAAAAGTTGGGATTTAGCACAATGAGGAAGATTCCATAATGATGAACAATACAGGCAAAGTGTGTCAAGTCTGAAGAGTCTAAGCCCTGTCACATCCCAGACTCACGAAGAGCACAGTGCATTCCTTTCCCTTCATGTGTGTGTTACCATGGCTACGCAGACAGTCTCCGCTAATTATTTATCTCAACTCAAACATCATGCTTTGCCACAGAGGAAGAAAGTTTTCCAAACTGTTTCCCGACTTTCTGTCACGGCTTTCTTCCTGGACTGCGGGAGTAGATGGAATATAGTGATTTATTTCCATCTCCTCTGGATATGCAGGTTATAAAGCAAGCCCATTAAAAAGCAGCAGTGTGGCACCTTCATTAGAGGAACAAAAGTTTCCTCCAGAAGTCTTGATAAAACCATGGAAAGTTAGTGGCACAAGGAACTTTGGAAACCACCTCATTAAGCCACACTGCAGAAGCATAAAACAGATCCGAAACCTTCAAAACCCCAGTGTCAATCTTCCTTCCTTCTCTTCCCAGCATCCTCTGCTGTCATGAATTACTGGCCAACCAGGAGCTGCAGCCCTGCTTCCTTTCTGGTCCCAGTTTGCTCAGACTTGAGTCATATGATATTGCCTTCAGATTGTCCCTTCTCTCCCCACACCTCCTCGAGAGCAGTTCTTCATCACCTTCCCCTGCTGGTTGCTCTGGATCATCAAGCCTCCGCCAGCCTCTCCTAGGTTCACCCTTGCTTATAGGGAAACAAGATTGGGAAAGTCCCTAACAACTGGGATCTTACCTCAGGCATGGGGCTTTGAGGGCCTTGGGCTTGGCTAAAATCTGGCAAGGCAGCCTCCCAGTGGCAGGAGAACCAATGAGATTTTCAGCAACTCAATGTAGGAAAATTGCAAAGTCCTCAAACTGAGTCCCCAGAGAATGGGCACTGCCAGGGATTAGCAAAGAAGACTCAAGCTATAGAGCAGAGCTTCCCTCCACTTGTTTCCTTGCTACGACAAAACTCGTGAGGAGAAGCAGTTTAAAGGAAGGGTTTATTTAGGGCTCAAAGCTTGAGGGTTCACCACAGTGGGGAAGTCTTGGTGACTGGAACTTGAGGCAGCTGGTTACACTGCATCCAAAGACAGGAAGCGGGGACAGGCGAATGGTTGGTTCGCTTTCTCCTTTTTCTGCAGTCCAGGACCCCAGGCCATGGGATGATGCTGTCCACAACAGGCAGGCTTCCCAGCTTCAGTTAACCTAATCTAGATAAACCCTCACAGGTTTGCCGGATGCTTGTCTCCTAGATCCATCAAGTGGGTAATGGAGACTAACCTTCATAACTACTTCTCCCAGGCGGGACTGATATGAAGAGTCCAGGATGAGATGAAAGCTGTGGAATATTTGGGTGCTGAAAACAAAGGACTCCAGCAGTCTCTGTGGGGATGAGAGGATGTGCCCTCAGTGTGGACATGGGTCTTCAGCTTCTGCTGGCATTGGCAACTTTGGCAACTATGTAGGACAATGACAGCCACCCATCCAGGGAGTGCTGGTGGCAAAGACGTTGATATAGCCATGGCTTCAGTAAGTATCACCACAGCAAGCAGAGCAGGAAGGGAAATGTGACGACTTGGGACAAACATGAACCTTGTAATCCTCCTTCAGTGTTCATGGGGATTGGGTCTAGATAACTTCACAGAGAATAAAATCTGTGGGTGTTCAAAGCCCTTCTATAACAGGGAGTAGTGTCTGGTTTTATTTGCGCATATCTCACCGTATCATCTAAATAATATCTAGATTACTTACATACCTAGTACAAAGGAAATGCCATATAAATTTTATTCTGTATTTTATTTTATTTTGGTAATTTGAGACATGGTTTCTTTGTATACTCTTACCTGTTCTGGAATTAGCTCCATAGGCAAGGCTGGCCTTGATACAGAGATCCACCTGTCTCTGCCTCCCGAGGGCTGGGATTAAAAGTGTGCGCCTCTACCTCCCAGCTTGTATTTTATTTTTAGGGAGTAACGACAAGAAAAGAAGTCTATAGATGCTTAGTATAGACGTGGTGTCTGAATGAGAAGTGTCCCCATCAGCTCATGCACTCCAATACCTGGTTCCCAGGAGCTGGCACCTGAGTGGAGCCTTGCTGGAAGGAGTACATCACTGACAGAGGACTTTGAGAGTGCACAGCTGATCCTCACTTCCGATTTGCTCTTTCTGCTTCACGTTTATGGCTGAAGATGTGAGCTCTCAGCCTTCTGCTCTTGCCACTCGCTGCCATGCCTCCCTCCATGATGGACTCTTCTTCCTCTACTAGATGCAAAATAAACCCTTGCTTCCATAAGTCACCCTTGGTCGTAGTGTTTCATCATAGCATGGGGCCAGCTTAATAAGTTACACAAAAGCAAATACCAAGGAGACCCCTTATTTATTTTATGCCCCCAAGTTTTTTCTTCCTCTCTCTTACTTCGTTTCTCTACTTCAAAAACACTACTGTGGGGGCTGGAGAGATGGCTCAGAGGTTAAGAGCACTGACTGCTCTTCCAGAGGTCCTGAGTTCAATTCCCAGCAACCACATGGTAGCTCACAGCCATCTGGTGCCGTCTTCTGGTGTGCAGATATACATGGACGAAGAATGTTGTATACATAATAAATAAATAAAATCTTAAAAAAAACTATTGTGTTTTCAAACGTCATGGTAACTTTTGCCTATTACCTTGTGAAGAGGTAGGGAAGTAAGACCAGTTAACAAGTAAGACCAGTTAATCCAACTCTAGATGACATTCTAGGGTGCAATGATTGGTTCCCATTGAATGGGTTCTATTTTCCAGATCTGACACCTCTCTACTTGTTAATTAGGCAATGCATAAGATGTCTGGTTCATCTTCGATGATTCTCGAATCTCATTTTAGGGAGCCCTTACATTGTACGTGCAAACTGTTCAGTAAATTACTACAAGCTGGTATCACTGTAGAACATAATGGAGAGTTGTAGGTCCAGCAATGCCCTCTGTCCTGATTATCTTTAATTGGCAAGTTAACACAGCCTAGAGTCATCTGGCAGAAGAGCCTCCATGGAAGAATTGCCCAGTTAGGTTGGCCTGTGGGCATGTCTGGGGTGGGGTGGGGGCAGTGTCTTGATTGCTAAGTAATGGAGGAGAACCTAGCATACTGTGGATGGCACCATCCCTAGACATGTTGGTCTTGGGCTGATCATCTGACTGAGAGAACCAACAAGCAGTTTTCCTCCCCAGTTTCTACTTCAAGTTCCTTCTTGAGTCCCTGGCCCAATGATAACTTTCCTCAGTGATCAACTGTCACCTAGAAGTGTAAGATGAAATAAACCTTTCTTCCCCCATGTTGCTTATTGTCCTGACATATGTCCTAGCAACAGAATAGAACTAATGCCTTCTATCCTAGGGTTCCCGCCATTTCCACCTGCAGAACAGAGGTGTAGAGATTTATGCAGGCATGCAGTTCCTCTGCTCAACAGCTGCCTGGGCCTTTCCTCGTGGAAAAGAAAATGGATTTAGTGAGACAGGAAATCCATACCCAGTACCTTTCTGTAGGGCTTGTGATATGTCTGTGTAATGTTAGCACCCCCACATCACATACCGTTAATGTTACTGACATACCCTGACAGTGTTTGCAATTGCTCATCTGGTGGCAATTGAGATGATTTTGTGTGACTTGTGGAGGAGAAAGGAACTAATTTGATTAGATAGAAAGCTGGAGCTTCCATTGCTCCAGGGGACAGAGCTGTCACCTCCCAGTCCCTCCACAATCAGGAGTGTCAGCTATCTTGGAAAGGTGGCCAGCATCAATAGGTTGTGAGCTATCCTGGTCCTCAGTGCAATTCAACAGTGAGCCCTACACATTCTTTTTTTGAAACTAATATTTTCCCATTGTGATAGTTGTTTATTCTGGAATCCTAGAACATAAGCAAACAAAAAGGGAGAAAGGAAAAAAGAGGCTGCACCTCAGACACAACTTGGGCCACGCCCCAGGAAACAGACAAGGTGCAGTTCCTGCCAGGAGTGAAGCCAATGAATGCTGGTTCATATTGTCACGCCTCTTGTCACTATGGAGCTAGTCTCTCACTCCAGCTCAGAAGCTCACCAGAAGTCTGGAGAAATCAGAGGTCAAAGAGGCAATCATAATGCTAGTGATCACAGGGCATGGACACACAGGCAGAGGCCTTTGCATCTGGTGATGGAGCGAGTAAGGAAAGGGGACCTTGGTTCTAGTCTCGTGATGTACACACAGGCAGGCACTCCTGCTGTACCCACTGGGTCCCTGCTTATGCTGCACCCCCAGGGTGGCAGAGGCTTTCATTACATTGACAACCATGTCCTTGGAAGAGTCTTTCCCAGTCCACCCTTCCCCAAACATAACAGCAGTAACCCTTGACCACAGATCTGGGTCCACCAGTACAAAAGCCTTGCCATGTCCTTCCTAGTTTCTAGTCAATGGGGAAAACACCATTTCCCCTGCTGAAGACAAGTGATAAGTGGCAAAAGGAGGGTCTGTTAGTAATGGTCAGATGTACAGGGACTTGAAGATATGACTTGAAAACATCTAATTAGGAAGAATGGAATGCATGTGGCCTTTCAAAGGTGTGTGTGCCTTCTGAGCCCTCTCTGACCATCGTGTGGGAAAGATGGGTGGGTCCACATCACCTGTACATCCGTGGGAGTCAAGGGAGCTAAGAGCTCCAACAGGAAACAGTATGATGCCTAGGTCCCACTTGTCCAATAAGTACTGAAACTCCTTGCTTTCTGCAAGCTAACTTGATTTTGTGATGAATGTCCATCCTTCTGAAATGGTGTGGACTATATTCACCTCCAGATGTCCTTTCCCATCTCTGTACCAGGGTAATGTCACAATTCTATAGTATAATGCAGAAATAGGCATGAGGTGGTCACCATCTGTCCAAATGGTAAACTGAGCCTTGAGGAGCATTTGCTCAATATCCCATTGGACACTAGTTTGCTCTAACTTACACTATGACTTTCAGAACATTGTATAGTTTTCCAGGAGGAAAAAGGTGAGAAGGAGGAGAAGGAGAAGGAGGAGGAGGAAGAGAAGAAGAAGAAGAAGAAGAAGAAGAAGAAGAAGAAGAAGAAGAAGAAGAAGAAGAAGAAGAAGAAGAAGAAGAAGCCATGAAATCACTCCCCTGTCTAGGTGCCCAGTTTATAACAAGGGATCCTACTTTGCTCCTTCTGTGGAAGCCCCAAGGACTTTGTTCTCTTGCTCGAGTCTGGACCAAATGTCTTCCAGGCATACCATACCCACTGAACACTGAGTTCTCACACAAAGGTGGGTTTCCTGGCCTTTCTGGCTTCTGCAGCCACTCATTTATAAAAAGCACAAGAGAAACGTTTTATATACTTTATATTATTTTATAGTATAATATGTATCATGTACCCATGTTGTGTATTGCTATGGCACATGCATATGGGGGACGCACCCATGTGTCAGGCACATGGAGGTTGACGCAGAGTCTCCGGCTGGGGCCAGAAGCTCCATGTTTCATCTTCACTGGCTGACCAGTGAACTCTCAGGATCTACCCATCTCTAACATGAATCCTGTGGTTACAGGCATGTGCGGCCACACTCACTTTGTACATGGACACTGGGGACTTGAATTCAGGTCTGGATCCACCCAAACACCTGAGTCACCCCAGACTGAAGTCTTTATATAACTTTTCTTGTCCCTTGTCACTTGCTGCTTTCACTGGTAAAGGGCTGTAGATTTAAAACCATTACCCTCAGGCTTAAAAGTACTTCTCTGTTGTTTTCTAACAACAGTGCTCATCATTCTCTTTATAGGAAATAAAACGTGCTTTGATTTATCCTCTCTGAAGCTCTTAATAGAGAGCTCCTCATTCCTGGCTCTCTGTACTTGACTGAGGACACGTCTAACTATTGTACTCACTTTCATTTATGAGAATTAGTATTCATGACATCTTTCCATTGAAGTCATTCGTCTTTTATCTCAGAGACATTTTCTTCTGTCATTTCTTATTTGTCCTCTGTTTCTGCTGCTACTGCTGTCTCTTCCTCCTCCTCACCCCCCTCCTCCTCTTCTCCCACCCCTGTCTCCTCCCTCCCAGCTTTCCCTCCCTCCCTTTCTCCTCCTCCGATTGACCTTTTATCCTATAGTCAACCTCACATGTGGTCCAGTTAGAATTTGCGATGGGATCGCCATATCTTCCAAGCTTTTCATGCTTTTCACTCTGAGACATTATCATCAGATTTTATTTCACCCCTTCATCTGCATTGCTTGTTTAAACAACCACAATCACAGACTATGAGCACTTTTCCCTTTGTTCAGAACATGGTATTTTTTTTTCACTGTAAATTCAGGCAACAGAAAAACATTACGAACCTATTTCTCAAAAGTATCCCATAAAAGATAGAGATTAACTGTTCTCTTTGAGTTAAACAACATAAAAGAACAGCAGGAACCTGTATGGTACCCTGTTTGTAGCATCATTATATCAGCCCTTAGTATCCACAGTTGTTTTCATCAGCCACTGATCCCTCCTGGAACAGTTACTGGGCGTAGGGGTCAGGTGAGGTGTATTCTGTGGTGGACTTCAGGGCACCTCAGTCTCAGGAGCAAAGTGAAGATATTCCCTCTGAGACACCGACACCCAGCTGAGGAGTCTACATGGATGCTCTGCCTCCTAGGAATCTGTGCTGCCCGCTGGGGTGGGGCTGGTGCTGTCTCCCAGGTCTCAGTATGTGCAGGGTATGGAATACGATGCAACAGTACATGGCATCTGCCAGTGGGAGCATGACGGTGTCAGTCCCACTCACCTTACAGACCAGCTGAGTCTGTGCCCAAAACCTTCCAGGGACCTGCCGGGGAGATTAGGTCTACCCATCGTCCCAATCCCTTATCTCACTATTTCCTTTGAGGCCTGGTCTCACTACATAGTCCTCTCTGGACTAGAATTCCTGTGTTGACCAAGAAAGCCTGAAATTCACAGACTTTGCCTGCCTTTGCCAACTGAGTGGTGGGACTTAAGGCATGCAACACCACTGCCTGCATCTCACTTTCCCACAGCTGCCTACGCTTTGCTGTCATGACAGCCCTTCCTTTCAGAAATTCCCCAAATATCTGACTTACTCATGGTACTCCTGTGAGGAATTACTTTATTTCCCTCTAGTAATTTAAATATAATTTGTATAAAGAAGAGCAATAAAAAACATGAACCCAGGTGCCTATCTTTGATTTAAAAAAAAATGGAAGGACAATCTCATCTTCAATAATTTCTAACTACAAATGAAAACACATCTTGGTGGTTACAGCCCCTGGAGCCTTTTTGTACTGAAACCCTGGTGAATGCCTGTGTGGGCAATGGAGACATGAACACAGCCATTTCTAGAGGTCTGACATTTAGAGCAGAAAAGAACAAACCTTAACAGCACATTCATAACAGCAAAGTGGAAATGTGTTGGCAGGGAGAGAGGAGGCAGAAGTTCAGCTCACAGCTATGACCTCAGCTTTTCGGGTACTTCAGCCATAAAATGGCAGGATGGAGCACAAAGTGATTTTACACTCACACAAGTGTCCACAGAGGCAATAATAACTTCGCAGTTTATGAGGTCTACCTGGTTCACCCATCTGTCCCTTTCGCTGACACCCAGGAGTGTTCAACTTACTGGAACACCAAAGAAGTTGTTGCTCAGATAAAACATCAGCCTTGTTTAACAAAGATCTAAGAGTATGTTGATAATGGCATCTTCCAACTTAGATGAAGCAGCCTTCGGTGCTGCAGCTTATTTGAGAGACAGAGGGTGTTGTGTAAGGATGAGCAAAAGGACGATCATCACCCTCTCTTGGATCCCATCACGCCCTGGCCTTGTTTCTGTTGCTGGGATAAAAACATCCTCACAAAAAGCAACTTGTGAGAAAGGTGGCTTATTTAAGCTCACATTACCAAGGTGTAGACCACCACTGTGGGGAAGTGAAGATGGCAGGAACTCGAAGGAGGCAGAGCACAGTGAGTGCATGCATGCTTAGTGCTCAGCTGACTTTCCCTGGAGAGCCTGGGTCCTCCCATGTCAAAAACTAATCAAGACAATTCCTCTCAGATGTACCCATGGGCCAACATGGCCTGGGCAGTCACTGAGACTCTCTTCCCAGATGACCCATGACCTGTCAAGCTGATGACAAGAACTAACCATCATTTAAGATGTCTGGGAAGAGAAGGCAAACAGAGATGAAGACCTGTGTGCTGACGAATCTCGTCCTTACTCCCATTCCTTCATATCAAAAGCTGACCTGCACGTCTGCCCCCTAGAAACTTATTTCAAGCCAAACTCTATTTACTTCTCACATCTGTATCACAGTCGTTCTTATTTAATGTGGATTTTCAATTTCTTTCCACAAGTACTCAAAATTGCTCCTCATATTTAAATGTAATGATATCATTCAGTCTCTTAGACATGTTTTTTACTTTTGTAAAACAGTAAGACATTCATGCTTGGTGACATAAAGGTAACATGATGTCAGTGATCTTCCGTTGAGGCGTCTTGATAGAATCTTTCTTCAAACTCCTCCTTTCTTGGTTATTCTTACATGGATTTTAGATTTTTTTCTTAAAAAATTAGGTATTCTCTAAAATAAATAATGTTTATGTATTCATGTATGAGAGTGAGTGAGGGTGTGTGTGTGTCTGTGTATGTGTACATTTCATACACACACACACACACACACACACACACACACACACACACACACGTGTGTGTGTGTTCATGTATGCCTGGGCTGGGAGAGGCATATGTGAGTCATGAAGTATGTGTGGAAGTCAGAGGAAAACTTCCAGGAGTTGTCTTTACAACATGTGTGTCAAGAACATTGAACTCGGGTCTCAGCCAGCATGGCAAGCTTCTTTACCCACTGAGCCATCTTGCTCACCCCAGGTGACTTTATCCTATGGCCTCAGAATTCCACTCCACTTGCCTGGTTCACAGAGCCCCTCCATGATCCAGACCTGGAGCCTGGCACCTCAAGTACATGCCTGCCCTTCCTCATAAAAGCCCAACGGGTGTGATTAATCTCATTCAGAAAGTTAGAACATGTGGCTCAAAAATGAAAGGACAGGCGTGGGCACCCCCAGCAACTGAGGACAGAATTGGGACTCAGATTCGGGACACCCAAGTTCGCACTTCTCGCTCTTCCTCCCTGGCCCCAGCTTGTAGCCCCATAATAACAGCACACAGAGTTCCTTTAGTTCCCACATCCAGGGTCATTGCTTCATCTGGAAAGCCAGTCTTTTTAAGTCAGAACACAAGCCTCTTGGTTGGTCTTGTTTTAGACTTGAAGGCAGTTCTGCTCAGCTTCCTTCCCCAGATGCCCCCTCAAATCTCACATAAAAAAAAGCTTCCAGAGTTCTGCATGAATCCACCCCCTAAAAGGAGTCAGGGAAAGACAAAATAGAGTCTCCAAGGGCAGCAAAAGAGCAGACACAGACGTCGAAATCGTCTACCACCAGTCTATAGGTAACTGCACACTATAACTGCGTTCTCCAATAGTTGGCTTGCTCAAGGCCAAAGTTCCCACTTTGTGGCAGGAGACTGAGGTGATGGCTTCCTACAAAGCCTTGAAAAATAAGCGCATAAAAAAGCAAGTGGGAGGCAGAGTCATCTGAGGCAAGCGACCTGCCTGCCATACCCAGATCGGCGGTGGTGGGTTACGAACACTGAACACCCAGAGGCAGCCCCCAGAGACAGCCCGGCCTACATCTGCCGGCCCAGGTAGGCCAGGAACTGTTTCCAGTTCCGGTTCGTCGTCACTGCTCAGAGTCATCTGACACAAGTGTCCATACGGAGTTCGGCAGCGGATCCCACACCCCGAGGCCCAGTGACAGCTCTGCCTCCAACTGCCCTCCCGGTGGGACCTGGCATGCCTGGGCATTGCTGACACCCCGGTAACAGTGACACCTCCATCCACGAGAAGAGAACCTACATCAGAGTATTGGATCTGTTTGCATCTAGCAGAAGATAAACGTGGTCCCACACCCATTAGGAGAACAAGAAACACTTGCTACACCCACCAGAAGAAAGGATGAGAAGAGGGCAAGGTAAAAGCACAACCAACAACAGAAAACCCAATATGACACCACCGGAGACTAGGAACCATACACCAGTAAGATCTCAACATCACGATGCAGATGAACCAGAAGAGAATGACCTTAAAAACAACTTCAGGAAAATGATAGAGGAACTCAAAGAGGACATGAGAAAATCGCTTAAAGAAATTGAAGACAAAACAAACCAAAAAATACAAGAAACATTTCAAGACCTAAAAACTGAAATAGAGACAATAAAGAAAGCACAATCTGAGGCAATGCTGGAAGAAGAAAAGCTGGGTAAACGATCAGGAACTACAGATGTAAGCATAACCAACAGAATACAAGAGATGGAAGAGAGAATCTCAGGAGTTGAAGACACACTAGTGGAAATAGATTCATCAACCAAAGAAAATCTTAAGTCCAACAAATCCCTAACACAAAATATCTAGGAAATATGGGATACTGTGCAAAGACCAAACCTAAGAATAATAGGTATAGAAGAAGGAGAAGAAATCCAACTCAAAGGTTCAGAAAACACATTCAACAAAATCATAGAAGAAAATTTTCCCAACCTAAAGAAAGACATGCCAATGAAAATAAAAGAAGCCTACACAACACCAAATAGACTGGACCAAAAGAAAAGGAAGAAAAGGTCACCTCGCCACATAATAATCAAAACACCAAGCATACACAGCAAAAAGAAAATATTAAGAGCAGCAAAGGAAAAAGGTCAAGTAACCTATAAAGGCAAACCTATCAGAATCACCCCTGACTTTTCCCTGGAAACTCTGGAAGCCAGAAGGTCCTGGATCGATATTCTACCTACACTAAGAGACCATGGATGCCAGCCCAGACTACTATACCCAGCAAAGCTTTCAATCATTATAGATGGAGAAAACAAGATATTCCATGATAAAACCAGATTCAAACATTACGTATCCACGAATCCAGCCCTACAGAAAGTACTGGAAGGTAAACTGCAACCCAGGGAAGTAAACTACAACCAGAAAAACATAGGCACTAGATAATCCCAATTTTCCAACAGTCAAAAGAAAAAGGGACAGAATCCCACACATAATCTTGCCACCATCACCAAATCAAAAACAAACAAGAATGAACAATAATCAATGGTCATTAATATCCATCAACATTAATGGTCTTAACTCCCCTATAAAAAGACACAGATTAGCAGAATGGAAAAGAAGACAGAATCCTTCCTTCTGCTTCTTACAAGAAACTCACCTCAACCTCAAAGACAGACTGTACCTAAGAATTAAAGGTTGGGGAAAGATCTTCCAATCAAATGGACACAAGAAACAAGCAGGGGTAGCAATCCTAATATCCAACAAATTGGACTTTAAACTAAAACCAGTCAAAAGAGATGAAGAAGGTCACTTCCTACTCATCACAGGAGAAATCCATCAGGACGAAGTCTCAATTCTGAACATTTATGCCCCAAATACAAAGGCATCCACGTTTGTAAAAGAAACATTACTAAAACTCAAATTACACATAAAACCGCACACACTTATACTGGGAGATTTCAACACTCCACTCTCACCACTGGACAGGAAGACCAGACAGAAACTTAACAAAGAAACAAAAGAACTAACAGAAGTTATGGTGCAATTGGTCTTAACAGATATCTATAGAACATTCCACCCAAATACAAAACAATTTACCTTCGTCTCAGTGCCACATGGAACCTTCTCTAAAATCGACCACATACTTGGCAACATAGCAAACCTCAACAAGTACAAAAAAATTGAAATAACCCCCTGTGTCTTATCAGACCACCATGCTTTAAAATTAGAATTCAACAACAACACGAACTACAGAAAACCTACAAACGTATGGAAATTAAGTCACACCCGATTGCACAATTCATGGGTCCAGGAAGAAATAAAAAATGAAATAAAAGATTTCCTAGAATTCAATGAGAATGAACTCTCATTGACAACATACCCAAACCTGTGGGATACTTTGAAAGCAGTGCTAAGAGGAAAGTTCATAGCACTAAATGCCCACATGAAGAAACAGGAGAATAATCACACTAGAGAATTAACAGCACAACTGAAAGCTTTAGAAAACAAAGAAGCCAATACACCCCGGAGGAGCAGACACCAGGAAATAATCAAATTGAGGGCTGAAATCAATAAAATGGAAACTAGGAGAACAACACAAAGAATCAATATAATAAAAAGTTGGTTCTTCCAGAAAATCAACAAGATAGACAAACCTTTATCCAAACTTACCAAACAACAAAGAGGGAACATGCAAATTAATAAAATCAGAAATGAAAAGGGGGACATAACAACAGACACAGAGGAAATCCAGAGAATCATCAGGTCATACTTTGAAAACCTATATTCCTCAAAATTTGAAAATCTAAAGGAAATGAACAATTTTCTGGACAGATTTCACTTACCAAAATTACATCAAGAACAGATAAGCAATTTAAATGGACCTATAACCTCTAATGAAATTGAAGCAATCATTAGAAGTCTCCCAACCAAAACAAGCCCAGGGCCAGATGGCTTCAGTGCAGAATTCTACCAGAAATTCAATGTACAGCTAATACCAATTCTTCTCAAAGTATTCCACACAACAGAAGCAGAAGGGTCATTACCAAACTCTTTTTATGAGGCCACAATAACCTTGATATCCAAGCCACGCAAAGACACAACTAAGAAAGAGAACTACAGACCAATATCCCTCATGAACATTGATGCAAAAATTCTCAATAAAATCCTGGCAAATCAAATCCAAGAACACATCAGAGAAATCATCCATCCTGATCAAGTAGGCTTCATCCCAGGGATGCAAGGATGGTTCAACATATGAAAATCCATCAATGTAATCCACCATATAAGCAGACTGAGGAAAAAAAATCACATGATCATCTCACTAGATGCCGAAAAAGTCTTTGACAAAATCCAACACCCCCTCATGATAAAGGTCCTGGAGAAATCAGGGATAACAGGAACATACCTCAACATAATATAAGCAATACACAGCAAGCCAACAGCCAACATCAAATGAAATGGAGAGAAACTCAATGCAATTCTTCTAAAATCAGGGGCAAGAAAAGTTTGTCCACTCTCTCCATACCTCTTCAATGTTGTCCTTGAAGTTCTAGCTAGAGCAATAAGACAACAAAAGGAGATCAAGGGAATACAAATCGGAAAGGAAGAAGTCAAACTCTCATGATTTGCAGATGATATGATAGTCTACATAAGTGACCCAAAAAACTCAACCAGGGAACTCCTACAGCTGATAAACACCTTCAGCAAAGTGGCAGGATACAAGATTAACTCAAAAAAATCTGTAGCCCTACTATATACAGATGACACATTGATGGAGAAAGAAATCAGAGAAGCATCACCCCTTACAATTGCCACAAACAACATAAAATACCTTGGAGTAACACTAACCAAAAAAAGTGAAAGACCTGTACCATAAGAATTTTGAGTCTCTAAAGAAAGAAATTAAAGAAGATACCAGAAAATGGAAAGATTTCCCATGCTCTTGGATAGGTAGGATCAACATAGTAAAAATGGCAATCTTGCCCAAAGCAATCTACAAATTCAATGCAATCCCCATCAAAATCCCAACACAATTCTTCACAGACCTTGAAAGAACAATTCTCAACTTTATATGGAAAAACAAAAGACCCAGGATACCAAAACAACCCAATACAATAAAGGAACTTGTGGAGGCATCACCATCCCTGACTTCAAGCTCTATTACAGCTATAGTCCTGAAAACAGCTTGGTACTGGCTCAAAAATAGACTGGTAGACCAATGGAATAGAGTTGAAATCCCTGATATTACCCCACACACCTATGAACACCTGATTTTTGACAAACAATCCAAATTTATATGATGGAACAAAGAGAACATCTTCAACAAATGGTGCTGGCATAACTGGTTGCAGACATGTAGAAGACTGCAGTTAGACCCAAGCCTATCGCCTTGCACAAAACTTAAGTCAAAATGGATCAAAGATCTCAACATAAATCCAATTACACTGAAACTATTAGAAGATAAAGTGGGAAATAGCCTTGAATTAACTGGTACAGGAGACTGCTTCCTGAACATTACACCAGTAGCACAGACACTGAGGTCAACAATGATAAATGGGACCTCCTGAAACTGAGAAGCTTCTGTAAGGCAAAGGAGACAGTCAGCAAGACAAAACGGCAGCCCACTGAATGTCAAAAGATATTCACCAACCCCACATCTGACAGAGGGCTGATCTCCAAAATATGCAAAGAACTCAAGAAGCTAGTCCCCCAAACACCACACAACCCAATTAAAAATTGGGGTACAGAACTAAAAAGACAATTCTCAATAGAGGAATCTAAAATGGCTGAAAGACACATGAGAAAGTGTTCAACATCCTTAGTCATCAGGGAAATGCAAATCAAAACAACTCTGAGTTACCCTCTTACTCCTGTCAGAATGGCCAAAATCAAAAATACCAATGACAGTTTATGCTGGAGAGGATGCAAAGAAAGAGGAACACTCCTCCACTGCTGGTGGGAGTGCCAACTTGTACAGCCACTGTGGAAATCAGTATGATGACTCCTCAAGAAAATGGGAATCAGTCTACCACAAGATCCAGCAATTCCACTCTTAGGCATATACCCAAAGGATGCACATTCATACAACAAAGACATCTGTTCAACCATGTTCATAGCAGCATTATTTGTAATAGCCAGAAACTGGAAGCAGCCTAGATGCCCCTCAACCGAAGAATGGATAGAGAAAATGTGGTACATTTACACAATGGAGTACTACTCAGTGGAAAAAAAAAACAATGGAATCTTGAAATTTGCAGGAAAATGGATGGAACTCGAAGAAACCATTCTGAGCAAGGTAACCCAATCACAAAAAGACAAACATGATATGTACTCACTCATATGTGGACCTGCTTTATGATACATAGTAGTGACCATGCTTTATCAGAGCTGTTTTTAATGATGTTGCTCAGAATGGTTTCCTTCCAGATGATGACTGAAAAACTAATTTAAAAAAGAAATGGTGCCAAGTACCACAAGAGTAACAGAACTATGCTGTCTTCTGGGATTTTGTTTTTTGCTTTTTTGTTGTTGTTGTTGTTTGTTTGTTTGTTTGTTTGTTTTTGTTTGATTTTTGTTTTATAAAAAATGGGGTGCGCTGGATGTCTCTACAATTTTGTTCAAAGGACTACAGAACCTGGAAAAGCTGTTGCTGCTATTGATGCATAAAATATTGCCATTATTGCTGTTTTTATATAAATATAAATATAAACATATATATATATATAATCTAAAAAAATAAAAAAAAAACTAGTTAAGTACTCAAAAAAAAAAAAAGCAAGTGGGAGTGGAGATGCCATGTAGCTTCCAAAACAGTAAGATGCCAGAACATTACTAGTAAGCCATGGTGATACACAGATTATTTAAAACTGGTTAATTTATAAGAGAGAGCTATCTAGTAATAATCCTGAGTCATTAGCCAAACAATTAGATTTAAAGAAAAAAAGCAAATGGGCAAGACTTCAGAGATGGTTCAGCAGTTAAGAGTACAAGCTGCTCTTAAAGAGGACCTGGGTTCGATTCCCAGCACCCACATAGTGGCTCATAGCTGCCTGTAACTCCTGTTCTAGGGATCTGATGCCCTCTTCTGACCTCCACAGGGACCAGACACACACACGATACACAGACATACATGCAGGCAAAACATTCATACAATAAAAATCACGAAAGGCATACATTTTTAAAAAGTGAGTTGGTGAAGAGGAAGGCTGGAAAGGCCAGGAACACCCCCAGTCAAAGCTGACAGAAGCCCTTATGCCTCTCTTCTATCACCTGCAATGCTTTTTTTTTTCTCCTTCTGATGCCAAAATATACAAATCTGATGGAGAGAAATTTGTTTCTACTATATAAAGGATTTGTATAATTCTTGCATAGTTTTAATTGTTTTTCAAGAGAGAGCCTGAGCCCACGCTGGACTCAAACTAGCTATGTAGCAGAAGACGACTCTGAACTTCTGACTCTCCTTGATTCTACCTTCCCTGGCTGCCTCCTGCCTCCCCCTTGGATTACAGGTTGTACTACCACACCAGGTTTATGTGGTGCTAAGGGCTGAATCCAGGGTTCCTGGCAAGTACTTACCAACTAAGCTACCTCTCTAGCCCCTAAATGTACTCTCCAGTTCATGTTTACTATATTTAATCCAAATTCAACCACAAAAGGGAAGACAGAACCCTCTTGCTCTCACAATGAATTTCCATCATCCTGGTCATATGGACTTGACCCCAGTGTGTAGATCGGAAACACAGTCTGTGCATTTGTAAAACCTGAAGTGCAAACTTAATACTTTCTGTCAGATACACTGCTTGTGGTCTGGTACTTTACTCACCACAACCTGCATTCTTGTAGTAAACAATTTCTAAAAACAAGAAAACCCTATAAATAAATAAACAACTGTCAAATACTCCCCGAGAAGCTCAAATGATAAGGAAGGAAATGCAGTGAATTTTGAAAGCACACACACTTGTGGAGAAGTGAGTCGCTGTGCCGCCTCACAGGGAGGCTAGCACAGATTCATAGGTGACATCTGTGATGGTCTCCCTCACTCTATGCCTGAGGCTATTATATATGAGCAAAGTCTGTCATCATAACAGAAAAATAGCCTGCCAGGCTACTCAACACAGAATCTTCTGTCTGAGCAGTGGTTCAGTTCACCACAGTCAGAATTCAAAATCAAACTCAAAGTAATCCGGAAGGATTCAGATCCCCCAGTATGGAGCCAAGGTAGCAAGACATGTCAAAGAACCTCATCCGGGGTACTGATATCATTGAGAAACTTACATAGCAAAGTCTGCCTCTAAAAAGGAAAAGGAAGAAGATAGATCGGTGTAGTCTCAGCTTGGAACCCTCCCTGCCTTGTCCTCATCTCAAGAAGAGGCAGAGGACCAGGCTATCCCTGATGGATCAGGAACAACATGAGACTCGGGGTTCAAGCAGAAGCATCCTGAGATCAGTTCTGTGGCCCCAAGGGGTAGCGTGGCATGCAGTTCCAGGAGAGTGAAAGAGGCCATGGCCCCTGGGATGCCATGAGGGCATCTTGGTGTGAACTTCTGTTTAAAACGTCATCTCTGAGCTACACAACTCCCCATTTGAGGATTCCAGCTCCCCCTCCCCCTACGCTTTAAAGTCTATGTATCTTTGCATTCTGTTTCAAATTCTAGAAATACTAATGGTAGCTTCCAGAAGCCCTCAAGTCTTTCCATTCTGCTTTCAACTGGAAACACCTTCAAACATAGAAAATTGGATTCTACAATCTGAAGTTCACTTGTCAGAAACCCCACACTCCAACTCCCAATTCCTTATGAAATCCAATAGAACAATTTTTTTCCTTTTTATTTAAATTAGAAACAAACTTGTTTTACATGTCAATCCCAGTTCCCTATCCCCCCTCCTCCCCTGGCCCCCACCAACCCCCTATTCCAACCCCTTTCTGCTCCCCAAGTAGGGTGAGGCCTTCCATGGGGGACCTTCAAAGTCTGTCATATCATTTGGAGCAGGGTCTAGACCCTCCCCAGTGTGTCTAGGCTGAGAGAGTATCCCTCTATGGGAAATGGGCTCCCAAAGTTTATTCATATACCAGGGATAAATACTGATCCACTACCAGAGGCATCATAGACTAATGAGACTCCAAACTGGCATGCACATTCAGGGGGTCTGGAACAGTCCTATGCTGGTTTCCCAGTTGTCAGTCTGGTGTCCATGAGCTCCCCCTTGTTCAGGTCAGCTGTTTCTGTGGGTTTCTCCAGTCTGATCTTGACCCCTTTGTTCATCACTCCTCCCTCTCTGCAACTGGATTCCAGGAGTTCAGCCCAGTGTTTAGCTGTGGTGTCTGCTCCTGCTTCCATCAACTCCAGTAGAACAATCTTAATAACCCAACAAACATAGGATGCTTCTAATTAGTCTAGTGCTATAAAATGCCCCTGAGATCCAAATGGGATTTCTCAGACCACTGTCCTAAAGACCAACATCTCCAAACCAATAGAAGGGAAAGGATAATTTCCAGCATGGATATCCCTTACTGTAAAATGCCGTTATTCTTAATTCTGAATCCTGAAGAAGAGAACAATATTAGCCCTCTGAGGGTAACCATGGCCTTTCTTTTTTAAGGTTGCATAAAAAGAGGATATGATAAAAGGCCAACTTGATTCTTGTTTGGAGCTAATGACTCCAATACTTCAAGAGAGAGTTTCAGCTGTGGGACACAGACCATAGAATGTACAAAATTCACTACTGCAGAATGTCTTCCTGGCTAACATTTTCCCAATAGCTGACTTTGGCTCCCCCTATCTGAGCATCACAGAATGTAAAGTACCTGTTAGGGAAGCCAGCCTGCCCCACCCACAGGCCCTGAACATCTGATATGGAGATGAAGAGCAGGATGCAAGGACACCTGTCTCCTCCCAGGAACTGACATGTTCTCTTCCTAAATATGACCATGCTATGACATCCAGCCAACCCCAAAGGTGGGAGCACATCCCCCTCCTATAGCATCAGTGTGGAGTATACACACCATGCCCCAACATGCTTGGAATGAACACTACTGCTCATGGGTGACCAGCGCTCTGGTTCCAGTGCTTCAGGCCTGAAGCAGAAAAGGCTGTTCACCTGATGGCAGCTGGGAAGGAGAGAGAGGGGAGGGCTAGTGGTGAGGTAGACTCTGACTCTGGGGGTACCCCAGAGTCCAGCCTCCAGGAGTCAGGTGCTACCTCCTCATCCTGCCTCTTGTAATTGATGTATCTTCTCATGCCCATTTGGAGCTCATCAGATAGAGGTTCCAGCCATCCCTCGATAGCACCACCAGATGAGATGACCAAGCCTTCAATACATGAACAAGTGGGGGAGATATTTTATATATAAATCAATAAAAAGACTCTAGGAAACCCAAACACTTGATCCATTCTTATATTATCCTTACTATACCATTCAGTAATCCCATTCCTGAGTACTTGATGAGAAAAATAAAACCTACATCTTCACAAAATCCTGTCCACAAATGCTTACTGAGATTTTAAAAACTTTTTGTTTGGCTTTCATGAGGAAGGGTTTATCTGTATAGTTCTGGCTGTCCTGGAATTCACACTGTAGAGTAGGTTGGCCTCAAACTCAGAGATTCATCTATCTTTGCCTTCTGTGCTATGGTATTAAAGGTGTGCACCTCCAAGCCTGACTAAAAACATTTTTCTAAACCATAAACAACACAAATATCAATCACCCAGAGAATAGATTAACTGTGTCACATCCATACAATGGAATGCAGCATGGGTATAAAAAGGATGAGCCACTGATACCAAAAGTGGATAAGTCTCAAAGAACTGTGTTCAGTCCCGGAAGAGGTTAAAAACATTATATACCTTATACTTCCATTAATATGGTATTTAGAAAATAGCAGGATCAAAGAAATCCCTTTGATATTGGTCAAAATCAGAAGGACGCAGAGTAATGCCGACTGCAAAAGGCTACGGTGGATTCCTTCTGGGTAATGAATATGTTTATGTGAATTGCTTTAGTGATCACAAATTACAGGCATTTATCAAAACTCAAGAGAGGCAAGTTTCACTATAGAGTGTACTTTAATAAACCTAACTTTAAAACATACATATACAAATACATATAATATATAACAAAATGAACCATATTCTTCAAACATCAATATATCTACT